>NW_026129383.1:0-10293 GCF_022985175.1 Labeo rohita | reverse complement strand
AACTGCCTGGGCCGTAAAACTGCCTGGGCCGTAGATCTGCCTTGCTCCAGGGCTGCAGCCTCCCCGTATAGTGTAGACTTGCTGCAGCTGCTTCCTCCATCTGTCTGACTTCTTGCTCTGTGTATTCTGGTTCAAATAAATATGGTCGGGCCAAAAAAAAATCACGTTGTCTGATGATATATAAAAATCGGCTTCCATTGTGATGACCTGTACTTCTTGTACTTCTAAAGATATTTTCTTTAGATCTTCACAGTGCCGGTGAACACATCTGCAGATAAGTGCAGATCAGTTCCGACACTTGTGTACACTACGCCAGAGCGCGTACATGTCACGTGTCAGATGCTGTGCATGCGCTCAGTAAAAAATGATATAAATACTGTTCAGTTTCTTGCACAGACTGATCGTTTCGTGTCTTAGGACATCAGTGTATCGTCACAAGTTGCAGGGTTTAATTTGGTTTTGTTTGTTTTGTTTGACTCCGTAAACGCAGCTGCAACTTTACTTGGCTCTGTTATTGCTGCAGTGACTTGACAGAGCTTAGTCTTTGCTGCCTTTTTGCAAGCCGCGGGTGGAGTCCGAGTGCTGGCCACAACCGCGGTTGGCGTCCAAGTGCAGGCCGCGGGTTCTAGGCTGCGGATGAGGGACGAGCTATGTAGAACTGGAGGGAGCAAGGGAAGACCGGAGAGAGCGGGCTCGTTGAAACAGCATGTGGAGGAGGCTGGCTGGTGGTGAGCTGGAGCGGCCACGTGTTTGCTAATGGGGGGAAGATTAGATTCTTCCACATCGACATAGAAATGGGAATGACTAAGGACTAGGACATCGTTAATAAAATCTGCAACCGGTTTGCAGCGATCCACAGGAGATATCGAACAGAACAGCTGATCATCGTTTAGCACCATTAGAAAACACGTGTTAATCATGACATCGCTCCAACTCACCAGGTGACACCAGGTGCCTAGGAATTCCTCCACATACTGCTGCAACGGCCTATTCGCCTGCCGAATGTGCATAATTCGCTCGTCAGCTCGGATCATTTTCTTGTAGCGGTCGGTGGTTCTGTCACGAGTCGTGGTGTACGAAGAATGAGGAGTGTGACGAGAAAGTCCAATGCATAAACATTTATTAAATAATCCACAATAAAGGCAGGAACGGACAGGAACAGCAGGGAAAATCCAAAATAAACAACGTACACGGAGGGAAACAGAATGACGATGTAATCACCGACAAACTAAACTTGAGACAACCAAACTTATATACATAGAAACAACCAATCAGGGGGAGACAGGTGAACAATCAAACAGTGACGTAAATAATGAGAAACGGAACAGGAAGACCAAATAAGGGCAACACAGGGAAAACACACACAAAACAGTCCAAAGGGTCTGACAAATATGAAGAATGTCAATTTAGTAATCCTCATACAGTATCAGTGACAGTTTGTTTGGAAGTCAAATCCTTCTTAAAATAACTAATAAATAACTTACTGACGCTCCTGCAATCACAGTATAATTTTTAATCAATATTTTTTTTGTGCGATTAAAACATGTTTGAGATTGTTAACAGTACAGCCGATACTGTTGATGGTGAAATAGTTCAACGTTACTTCCATTCATCCATTGACAAATTACCAGGACTATTTGCGAAACTATAAAAACCTGTCATCTACACATAATATGTGATTTAAAGCAAAAACTTTTGCTAAAGCAAGAGCTAGAGTCTACAGTTAGCCTAATGGTTGAGATGCTAACGGACTTTTTCCGGACACTAAACCATTTAACTCTCTCTCCGCACCAGTTTAAATGCAACTCGAATGTGCAACGCACATGCCCATTTAAAAATGCAGCGTTTACATAAATAAACTGATGCAGTCTAACAGTGGATATGTTGGTCCTTTTACCACTGATATCACATTAACCTACAGGAACGTCTTCACAAACATAGGAAACGCCTACAACCAAATTACAGGTAATTATCAATGAAATTGAGCCATAAAACTGATAGTAATGAGAATCATTGTGTATGGGGTAGAATCATAGCATAATTCCAAATAAATAGATTATGGTCCACAAATAAATCTTAGAGTTTCACAAACATGAATTAAATTCACACAAAAAATAAAATGAGATTTGCAAATAAAAAACATATTCAAAAATATCTTTTCAAATGCACAACTTTGCCTGTCATTAATTTGTGAATCGCATCCTGTGCATTTGTGGATCACTGCGTGCATTTTGAAACATTTCTAGCATCAAGAAGCTGACGATCCACAGATGCTTGGATTTCACCACTCAAGCCAATCAGACAACAGCCTCACTTTGTTGACTAGTCACGTTTCACTTTACAGTCAGGGCGGTCTCGTCCTGAAATAACTTCATTAATCTGCATTGGTTCAAATAAGAAATAAAAGGGCCATAAAATTGGTACAGTAAAAGATGTTTCAAATTGGATTTAATTAGAATGCGTGGTGAGCCAAGCCACAGTATTATATTGTATGTGTCTTTGAAAATGCCAGAGAAACAATACAATATATCACTGCTAGCATCACATTATTCAAGATGGAAAGAAAAGCATCAATAATTAACTGACTGATAAATAACTGGATTCAACCTCACGCCACACAAGAGCCAACAGTGTTTCCCAGATTTTCAGTTAAACTGTTTAACACTTAATCCTCCACATGTCGCTGTATACCTAAAAACGGCAGCAGATAAAATTCAATGACTACTGTTTTGCTATGGCTAAAAAACGTATTATGTCACTGTATTATGCCACTGTCTTCACAAAGTTATGTCTAGGGTCAAAAAAGGATTATTTTTAGTCATGTCTATGTTTTTATCCTGTTTCAAGTTCACAGCTATTTTAAGCAGGCTACAGTAATCACTTCAAGTACACTTATAAAGTACAAAGGACAGTGTAAAAAGAGCATGAAGAGCTGGACACAAACATCAGTGAAGAATGAAGGGTTTGTTACACACTGTACAGCAAAATGTGAGATTTTTTTTTTTTTTAAAAAGCCATGGGTAAATTTTACCACGTGGCGCTTCTAGTGTTAAATCAAAGCAACGGTGTGAATTATTTGTCCTTCATCGTGTCGCACCTTGTCCAGTGTAGACAGTATCACTGATAATAATGATTTCTGTTTGCTTTGGACACGTCATGAGGGTGTTGCTGATGATGCACAGGATCTATGAATGATCCTGACATAAATGAAGTACAGGTACAGAAGCCTGCACTCCAACAATCCTTTGGAAATTGGATTTTTCAAGCACACAAACAGCACTTCAGCTCCATTTGAACAAAGTGTCCATAGAATGCAGCGCCCTTACAGGGGTGCAAAATAAATTTGCTCCTGCCCTGATTGTAAAACAAAACGTGGTTGGTTATAGTGAGAGCGTGCTATGATTGGTCAGAGGAGTGAAGCTGTTGTCTGATTGGCTTGAGCAGACGGTGAGTGGAGTCCACGTGTTTGTGGATTGTGAGCATCTTGAGGCTAGAAATGTTTTAAAATCCACAAATGCATGCAGCGATTTTCAAATGCACAGGATGTGATTCACAAATGAATTTATGTTTGTGATATAAAAAAGGTAATTATGAATATGCTTTTCATCTGCAAACCTCACATTATTTTTTTGTGTACATTTATTTCATGTTTGTGAAACTCAGATTTATTTGTGGATCTCACTCTATTTATTTGGAATTATGCTACAATTCTACCCCATAATTCTGATTTGTTCAAATCTCTCTGTATTTGTGTAATGTGAATATAAGAATTCAGTGATGTGCTGTGATTCACAACTTTTACACTGTGCTTGATTAATTAGGCAATTAAACAGCTGATTCTCTGCTTTCTCTCTTGATATTTGATTTAGGTGTTTTCACAGCACCACTGAAAGGAGCGTACAGGTTCAGAGTCTCTGTCTATGGTCATGGTAATCCTTCAAATCCAGCATATGTTTCCATTATGAAGAACGGAGAGAAGGTGGTTATGGCATATGCTCGCCAGGATCAGCGCAATATAAACTCCTCAAATGGAGTTGTGTTGATCCTGGAGGTTGGAGATGTCGTCTATGTGAGACTGTGGTCTGGCAGCAGGTTATATGATAATGACAATAATCTTAATACTTTCAGTGGTTACCTACTGTTTCCCTTAAGAGAACAGGAGCTTTGCAGAATGTGATTCCAGAAAATCTAAACCTATAGCGTACGATTTAAGATGAAAATCATAAAGAATCCTTAACTTATAAACCTGTATTAATGAGGACCAATGTATGTTTGAAATTTGCAATAGATTATTCTTTAAATGTCAGTATAACAGACTATGATCCTTATTTCTGAGCATATGATATACTATAGCAAAGCCAAACCACTAGAGGGAGTTCTCACAAAGACCTGCTTGACGCATTAAATACTTCACTGATGCAGACATGAGCAGAGAACACAAGAATTGAGACAATCCATTTGTAATTGGCTGTGCTCTATATTTGTCTTTGCAGATTTCCATACTGAAATCATTCTTTTATTAAATGTGTTACACTGGAAAGATGCCTGTTCTTTTGCAGACATGTAACACCAACAAACCAACAGGACAGTAATATGTTAAATCAATGATGTTCTTTCACTCTTAAAACAGATGTGTTAAAAACATAGTTTTAATTTAACCAGTGTTATAATTCTTAACACAGGTTGATATTCTTAAAATATTTAACACACAATTGTGTCATAAAAATGGAGGTGTTAAAAACAACACAACCTGTGTTATATCGTAACACATTTGTGTGTCTAATTAGGGACAACACATTTTGTGTTAATTAAATTTGAACACAGCCAGTGTGTTATTCTTCTTAACACAGGCAGCGTGTTATATATTTAACACACTAATGTGTCATATAGCATTAACCTGTTAAAATGAATGCAATACAAAAAAAAAAAGAACTATTAAAGGGGTCATCGGATGCCCATTTTCCACAAGTTGATATGATTCTTTAGGGTCTTAATGAAAAGTCTCTAATATACTTTGATTAAAAATTCTCAATGGTTTTGTAAAACAACACCCTTTTTACCTTGTCAAAATCAGCTCTGCAAAAATCATCTCATTCTAAGGGGTTTTTCCTTTAAATGCAAATGAGCTCTGCTCACCCCGCCCCTCTCTTCTCTCTGTGGAGTGACGATCTTGTGTACTTTAGCCGCATTTAGCCGCTGAACTTCCTAACTACCACGTTATAAGGAAAGGCGATCGCAAAGATTCATAAAAAACCCTTATACTCACATTTGCTGTAAGTGAAGCTGGATCATGAATGATTTGTGACGACCACTATGTTCATTATTTCATCCAGCAACACAACACCTCAATCGCTCAATCGGACATATTCTTGTCTAACTTACATCCCTGCTCCGGCATCAGAACATGGAAAGTTACTGGACTGTTACAGCTGATCTGAGGTCAGATGCTCATGTCAATCAACTATTGTGGGAGTGTCCTCTGTCGGTGTGACGGCACAACGACAGACATCTGAGAACGGCTCGATTTGAAAAAGGGGATATTATTTTTACAGATTAATTGAAAACCGCTGCATGGATTTTTATCATTATAGGGTAGATTTGTACATACACTGACAACACACATTAATGTTCAAACAACATGAAAAAGTGAACTTAGCACCTGATGGCCCCTTTAAGGGATTTTTATTCAAAATTTGGTGTTTCCATCCCTCGTTTCTTATGCAATACTTCAAAATGCACATTTAAAGTGATGGAAACATAGCTAATGGTAAAATCACTCCTTGTAAACTGGAAGAAATAATCAAATGTTCATTGTAAACATACATACATATATATATATATATATATATATATATATATATATATATATATATATATATATATATATCTTCTTTTAATCCATTACTCCACTGAAATATTACAGTATGTCCAAGAAGTTGGATAAAACTGCCAGAGACAAGGACTGCCTGTTAGTCAAAAGGTGGCAGCAGAGCATTAAAAAAGAAAAAAAAAAGAAAAGGTTTACTGGACTACTGTATCATCTAAATCAGGCCTGCAGAAAGTAGCCAAGTTGAAATCCCTGTTAAATCACATTCAGGATGTGCACGATCATGATGCATCCAGCACATGTCTCTGAAGACTGCAGTAAGTGGTTCCAAGCAGGTGTAGAAAATGTAAACAAGTCAGTCTGTACATTTTTGAAACATTCCTCTTCCAGTTGCAACATGAAACTTTCATATGATAAAACGGTCCTGAAAGGTGTGGAGATGCTCAGCTCTCTTCGCTGAAAGCCTTCCAGTCTCATTTTACACCACAGAATGTTTTTTTTTTTTTTTTTTCCCTATATCTTGAAATGCTGTGCATATATTTTATTTTGAAGGTGTTACTTAACATCAACAGTAATGTCATTCCATTTTTTAAATGAAATTGTATGTCTTCCACAATTAGAATTTCTGTTGTTTAAGGCTGTCGTAAAATTCTGATGTAAGGCTGTGTTTGGCAGCTGTACATTTCAAACAAAAATTCTAAAATTTCTTAATTTCTACGTCAGTGGACGGAGTCTAGAATTTCCTACAACATTACTGCTGGATGTTTGGGAGAGAGGCAACGTATTCGTGTGATTATGAGGAAAGTGATGTGCAAATACCCCACAACACGACCAACTACAGAAACACTCTTCGAATTGCACAGACCACAACACAAATGTTTCAAAGGGAACCAACAAGTGACGATCCTGACTGGAACATGATTAATGTTCAGTGTCTACTCATCAGTGGTGTTGTTGATGACCTGAAAGGTGAGGGTTTTTTTTTTTCTCCTTTTTGACATCCTGATCATATGATTCCTTGGCCTGTTGGATATTATTAGCCTAAATTAGCCTGACGTAATACACAATTAACTGTGAAACATTATGTATGATGGCTAACTCTTGCAACTAAATAACATTCAAGTTTAATGAAAATAAACTCCATAATGCTTAATTAATGGTAAAAACCTCAATTATCCATGGCTACAGATGGAGTCTGTTAGACTCTTCTTGCTTCAGTTCTTCATAATAATCCAGTAGCTCATACAGACTGCATGAATTTATGACTTTGTATGATGATTGTGAATGCTTACATAAGTTTGCATGCCAGCTAAATTATTTTTATTTTTTAAATAAGTCTCTTCTGCTCACCAAGGCTTTATGTATTTGATCCAAAGTAAAGCAAAATAAATAAATAAATAAAATAATAAAAAAAAAATATATAATAATAATAATAATAATAATAATAATAATAATAATAATAATAATGCAAAATATTATCATTTGAAACAGCTGTTTTCTATGAAAAATCTGTTATAATTGCTTGCTGTGGTCAAAGTTGAATTTTCAGCATCATTACTCCAGTTTTCAGTGTCTCATGATCCTTTAGAAATCATTCTAATATGCTGATTTGCTGCTCAAGAAACTTTTCTGAAAATTAGCATTATTAAAAACAGTTGTGTACATTTTTTTTTTTTTCAGGATTTTTTTTAATGTTAAAAAGAACAGCAATTTTAGTATTATGTGTTGGGCTTCTGTCGCTCTCTGTAACCAAGTAGTTCCAAACCAATCCACAGCTGAAGCGTTGCACATCTTTGAGCAACACAGTGCTGTTTGGTTCCTGAACGAATACACATTTTGAATGAACTGGCTGCATGAATTAATTAATTAATAAGCCAAATATAAGATCATGGGTGCTTCTCAAACAGAAGGCTGCATCCTTCCTAGATAGTTCCCTTTGAGCCTTCAAGTGTTGCTCAGACTTAAACACTATGTAGCACTCGTGTCCTCAAACGCGTCACTTTTACTACTGGACCAGATCTAGGTTCTCAAGGAGTGGGGGAACAAACATAAAATCAGACTGGAGACCAGATCTTTAGTATAAAAGCCGGCACTTTACTACAAGGCAATCAATATTATACAGACAAGTTGTTTAAGAAAAGTCTTGTAAATGTTATAAAAGAGAAATCTTTTTCTATATTAGTTTTCTTTAGTTTTTATAATAATTATAAATAGTTATAAATAATAAACTAATAAATAATAATAATAATAATAATAAGTAAATTATTTTTATACAGTGGATCCACTTGTATTTGATGTCCTATTAAAGCTGATAATTTGTCTGATTTAACTTTTCTTTTTGTTTTTTACAGGTGAGAACAAGAAAAAAACCTCAAAATAAACAATCACATATTATGTCGTAACACACACACACAAAATACAATAAAAATATCTATAACACTTAAATTCAATTCAGTTGTGTGATGTAGTTCAGTTCAGTTCAATTCAAAAATGAAGGAAGAAAAAAAAATAGTTGTGAAAAAAAAAAAAAAAAATGTTCCCGGAAAAAAAAAATGGAAGAAATAGGCGAAAGGTTGTTGTCCTGCTCAATCTGTGATCCAGTGAGTTTACCGACAATCCAGCGCGTGTAATCGGTCTCTTTCGTCGTCGAATGAAGATCAAAGCTCCGGTCTGGGTTGGCTCGCCATCTAAACTCTCGGTATGGTGAGTCCTCTCATAGTTCGTCACACAGGAGTTTTTCGTGCTTAAATAAAAAACCTGACCTACACAATAGGTCACAAAGGAATCTTGTTATTGTATCAATAGAAATTGTAACAACAAAGATTTACAAACACTACAACCCGCAGCGTCAATGTTACATCGTTCAATTAACTCAACTGTCACTTTGTACTCAAACAATAACATTCAACAGTTCACAATAAATACCCATATAATGTTCAAATAAACCATTAAACAATGTGTCCTTTACAGTTTTTTATGTTTAACCGTTATCTTTTCCTGTTATGAAACGTTGTTGACAACCGATCTAAGTTCAACATATAATGTGTCAAACTCACCAAAACCACTGTTTTCTAATTCAAATATGTTTCCTTCAGGTTCGCGATCAGGTAAGTATTGTCTTTCTTCTCTCCTGGTTTCTTAAAATCAACTTGTTAATATATTATTTCACTCTTTAATATCTTTGATCTTTCCGCTTTCTCTCTCTGCCGTTGCTCTCCGGTTTTTATGTGCGCGAGCTGTTCTCTCAAAGGGGAAGCAGCACTATGTTCATAACTGGCATGTTTTCATTCAAATTCCCTATAGGCTCTTGAGGAATTATATACATTCAGTGTATTTATGTATTAACTATGGAGTATCATGTTTATCATCTTCATATTATTTTATTATGGATCAATATAATTATGTACTATAACTATAGTCATCGAAACCATATTTTAATGTGGGTTACAACTAGAATGAGAGTCTGGTAATGACAACAGTCTGTGTCTCTCAGTGGTTTACATTATATACAGTTCAGCAGAAGAGACAACAAAGCTATGTGTCTCAGGAACCACCTTAACTTCCTCTTCCTGTGTTTATTTTCCTTTCTGTTACTAACAAGTCCCTGGAAAAGATGAAGATAAACACAGAGAGACTGATGACGTTATTTAGAGCAGTGGCTTTTAGTGTTGGTTCTGGGAGCACACTGACCTGCACATTTTATATGCCTTCCTTATTTAACACACCTGATTCAGATCATCAGCTCATTAGGAGAGACTCCAACTGAGTGTGTGTGAGTCTGCTGTTTATTAGAGGGAACATCAATTGAGAAATCCTTTTTTTTTTTTTTTTTTTTTTTTTTACATATAAGAGGTCATTGTCCTATAACAACATACTATAAGTTTCAAAACTTCCTCATTAATCTAAAAACAGCATTTGTTGAAACTAAGCTGCCAAAATTCTACTTCCTTTTATAAAAAAAATTGCATAGACACGTGAAGTTGGACACTGTGGTTAGCTGATTCATCAGAATGAAGCTGCAGAATTGGCACAGCTGTGTTGATAAATATGTTTGCTAGAACAATACATTTCAAGAAAGCTTTGTTTCATGTGTTGTTTACTTGTATATGTATTTGTTTTTTTTTGTGATGATTACTTTTATTAATTCATTTACTACTTTTTTTTTCCATGTTTGCCATTGTCAGTAAATAAAATATTACATTAATTCATGCGTTTGTCTTGTGTATTCATGCATAGCTTTATCATATGACAATTAAATTAAATTTAGCTTGTTTTGCTAAAATATATAACTTTCAGTAAGAAAAATGTAATACAATTAATTGGTCATAATTTATTATTATTATTTTGTGTTAGTGTTGCAGTGGGCTAGCAATGCAGTTCATTCTGGGGTAATATTTTTGTGTAAAATTTCAAGGAAAGAGTCTATAGTTGTATCTTCAATAAAGGACAATCACGATGACAAAGAC
>NW_026129382.1:33282-60784 GCF_022985175.1 Labeo rohita | reverse complement strand
AGTGAACCAATTGCGTCGATTTTACGTTACTTTTGAATGGCGTGCCTGACATTGGTTCAACATTACCCCGATGAGCAAAACGACGTACGGACCGACGTCGGAGATCAACGTCGTTTCGACGCCACAAGAAACATCGATTCTATGTTGATTTTATGTTAGTTTGCTGTGTGGGGAATGTTATTTGCAATGCAGAAAGACACGTCTTGATGTGTTAAAAGGTCTATACATATCAGGTTTAGTTAGAGCCTGAGTGCATCAAACACTTAGTTAAGGCCTTCTAAGAACGCCAATAGTGCTTTTATGCATCCCAGCTCATGAAACGAAGGCTTGCTCAGAAATGCTCTCAAACGTCTTTTCTCAGTCAGAAAATGTTAGTTCCCTTTCGATACTACACTCGTACTGCGTCGCTGTGGGAAAAAGTCCTTTTTTTCTCCTTGACTGAATCCTTTTTTAATAACACAGTGAAACTGCACGGACATTGGATCGTGCAGAGAAATGAAACGAACCAATGACTCGGCATCAGTGCTGCACGAGCCTATGGCGACGAAGCCCGCCAGAAAGGGCGGGGCCATATGGCTATATAAGTGGCCGTTTCGCCATAGGATTCTCAGATTTCCTCTCCTTCAGCGACGGACTACAAGATCTTCACTCTTCGAGACAGAAGCCTTCGCCGTAGAAAAGCCTCGCAGCGGATTCGGGATCTCTCTGCTCGGCTGACTCGCCGCCTCCTTTTTTGGCTTGACACCAGCTGCAGCCGCAATCTCTCTCCCTTGGGCCACCCGGCGATTTAAAAGAGCATATGTGACATATCGGTGATATTGTCTTTTCCACAGGAGCTGTTGGATAAGGGACACACCCCTTCCACGCTTAAGGTCTATGTGGCTGCTATTACGGCTTCTCATGCTTCAATAGCAGGCCAGTCAGTAGGCAGGAACAACTTGGTTGTCTGATTCTTGAAGGGATCCAGGACGTTGAACCCTCCTCGTCCCCTCACTATCCCTACTTGGGACCTCTCTACGGTCTTGAGGGCACTGAAGGGCCGTCCTTTTGAACCATTACTGGGTTCAGATCTTCGACCCCTGACGTTCAAAGCTGCTCTGCTGCTGGCTTTAGCGTCAGTCAAGCTTATGGGATATTTACAGGCACTCGCTGTGAATCCGTATAATCCCTCAAGAACTGTCTTGAGTTCGGACCAGGCGACTCTAAATTAATCCTGAAACCGAGACATGGATATGTACCTAAAGTGCCCTCTACTCCTTTTCGGGCACAGGTAATAACGCTTTCTGCACTCCCTTCCTCAGAGGAAGATCAGGAGTTGAATTTACTCTATCCGGTCAGGGCATGAAGCATGTACATTGAGCGGTCCACCTCCTTTAGGCAGTTGGAACAGCTCTTTGTTTACTTCGGTGGTCGCAATAAAGGACATCCGGTCACGAAGCAGAGACTTTCTAGATGGATAGTTGATGCTATTACGCTAGCTTACTCCTCTTTGGGTCTGCGATGTCCCATTGGAGTACGTGCCCACTCCACCAGAGGCATGGCCTTGTCTTGGGTGTGGTCTAACTGTGTATCCACTGCAGAAATTTGTGCGGCGGCCGGCTGGGCCTCGCCATCCACCTTCACTAGGTTCTACAACCTGGTTCTTTCTGCGTAATGGTGCTAGTCCTGTGCATGAGTGAGTTAGCATGTCGGACTTAGCCATGAAAGTGACTTCAGGCTGCGTCTGCAGGCTGTATTGATTTTCACTGTACTCTAGGCCCCCAAGGGGTGCCTGGGCAGAAGTCTATTAGTCGTTCCTCTACCATGGCACGGCGTATATGGAACGGTTCCCATAGCGTCTAGCGATGCAGTGCGAGTGTAGCATCGAAAGGGAACATACTCGGTTACTGTCGTAACCTCGGTTCCCTGAGATACGGGAACGAGTATTGCGTTACTGGCCGTGCCATGTCGCTGCATGACTTAGTCATTGCTTCATTCGAAGTATCCTGAGGATCCTATTGCGAAATGGCCGCTTATATAGCCGTATAGCCCCGCCCTTCCTGGTGGGCTTCGGCGGGTTTCATCGCCATAGGCGATTTTCGTTTCTCTGCACGATCCAATGTCCGTGCAGTTTCACTGCATTATTAAAAAAGGCTTCAGTCAAGGAGAAAAAAGGACTTTTTCCCATAGTGGGGAAGAGTGTCTACGCAGTACTTGTTCCCGTATCTCAGGGAACCGAGGTTACGACAGTAACCAAGTACGTTTAGGCAGTTTCATGAATAAAGCTGACCCACATTAAAAATGTTTCACACACATAAAAAAAAATGTTATTTGCAATGCAGAAAGACACTTCTTGATGTGTTAGAAGTTTTATGTTTATCAAGTTTAGTTAGAGCCTGAGTGCATAAAACGCTTAGTTAACTCCTGGTGTCGACGGTCACACCGGCGTGATCAGCTCACGTTTTTTAAGATCAGTGCGAAAGACACTAAAAATACTCGTCGAATGTCGATTTTGGTCACACAAATAAGTGTTATACATCGTTAGAAACCATTAAGTGTATACTTTTATTTGTGCACACTCACAATAAAAACTGAACTGTGTGCTTCTTTAAATTAAAGAAAATAAACAGGGTGCTTTGTCAGTCTTCACTGTCTCCGCAAACTGCTTATAGAAAAGCGTCAATAAAATGAAACTAAACTCAGTGAATACTCTGCACACCGACAGGAGAGATATATCTATAGAAAGCTTGATATCTGTATTTTTAAATAAAGCAAGTCTTATCAAAAACAAATATTCTGTGCTAAAGTAATCCATATGAAACCAACGTGATGCACAGTTTTGCCCTCAGAGCTAATTATTTTTAATGTGATCATGCCCACTAGCTGCTTTTGCTTTTGATATGATAAATAGCTACGTGCAAGGCACAGCATGTTAGTGCCCACATCATCGTAAACAAAGCTTGACAATTCATCAAGTTTATCTGGGCTACTGTTCGTTTCTGGAAGAAGACGCGCTGAGAGGAATAGCAGAATTTACCTTCAGAAAAAAGAAAACGCGCTGAGAGAAATAGCATAATGTATCTTCAGAAAAACAAGACACGCTGAGAGGAATAACACAGAATTCACCTCAGATGAAGAACAAACCGCGACACGCGCAGCTGATCCAGAGGAAGAAATCAGTCTGATGAGTAAGTGATGTTTCTTTTTGCATTAGTTAAAGTGTTATTTTGACATAATCTTCAACACATTTACTAGCTTGGATTTCCCAAACTATGATTCCTGGCTAAACTGTTTGAAATTGAGTGAAACATTTTGAAAATGATAGGTAGTTCATTGTATCTAAATTTCTTACGACGCGATGACGTTTTCATGTTCTATATAATATAAAACAATATACGATATAAAAGTAATATGAGTGTACACTGTAATATGATGAATACTACAAGTCTACAAGTATGTCTAGATCTTGTTTATTATTAATAATCTGTTTCCAAATAGAGTTTTATAACGTGCTAAACGCTAATTTGTTTCTCAGATATAAAATGTCCTTTTTAGATAGTACGAAGTATAAGATCGTTATATACAGATTCTTCTGATATTAACATGCTCAGAGATGTTTTTTGTTTTTGTTTTTTAGTGATCTGATACCTTCACAGCTGATGAATCTTGCTGATTTTTTATTTGCTGAACAGGAATGACACAAGGTCTATTCACATCTCTGTGGTTAGGTCAGTGAGTACAATAATAATCGTAAAGGGGACGGCCTTTTGTCTCTCAGATGTGAATCACTAAATATTCATGGCCATTATCCCTCCCTCACATACAGCTTTCTATCGCAAAACAGGTCTTAGAAAATTTACATCAATATATTGTTTTCTGTGAAAGAGTAAGCATGATCATTTTCACATAATTTTGAAGTAAATATTCTAGCCTACAAGAGTGATTACTCAAAAGCCTTCAGTATGAGTTTTACGGCAATAGTGCTTTTATGCATTCTGGCTCATGAAACGAAGGCTTGCTCAGAAATGCTCTCAAACGTCTTTTCTCAGTCAGAAAACGTTAGTTTAGGCAGTTTCATGAATAAAGCTGACCCACATTAAAAATGTTTCACATGCATGAAAGGAATGTTATTTGCAATGCAGAAACACACTTCTTGATGTGTTAGAAGTTTTATGCATATCAAGTTTAGTTAGAACCTGAGTGCATAAAACGCTTAGTTAAGGCCTTCTAGGAACTCCAATAGTGCTTTTATGCATCCCGGCTCATGAAAAGAAGGCTTGCTCAGAAATGCTTTCAAACGTCTTTTCTCAGTCAGCATATCAAGTTTAGTTAGGGCCTGAGTGCATGAAACGCTTAGTTAAGGCCTTCTAGGAATGCCAATACTGCTTTTATGCATCCCGGCTCATGAAACCAAGGCTTGCTCAGAAATGCTCTGAAACATCTTTTCTCAGCCAGAAAACATTAGTTAAGGCAGTTTCATGAATAAAGCTGTAGTGGACAGCACATTCCAGGGCCCAGTTTATTGGTGGGCCCCTCCCTGACCACCATAGTGGACAGAGGTTTGCTACATTTTGATTGGATCTTGGTGAGTTAACATAAGCAAACTGTCCAACGCCATCAGATAAAGATGCCAGGACAACAGCCAGATATCTCTTAGAGCGCAAGAAGAAGACCTTTGGTACAAAGCCGGGGAAGGACAGAACTTCCTATTGGACAAAATGCAGTTTGTGCCCTTCACCCACCTTGAGACTGATTCCTAACGGTTTGGCCTGTGACTGACCATAAAAATTCCTTAGGACTTCCAGATGCAGCAGCAGTGGGTGAAACTAAGAGAGATCATGGAGATCCATCCAAATCCATTCATAACTAGGTTTTCAAACCTTAAACTGATGCACATTACAACACACACATCTTATACTTATTCAGAGAAATAAGTATTCCTTGTGACAGCAACGTGTAGTGCAACATCTTACACAATCTTAGCTGTTAATGGACGAATGAATGCATGCATGACAGTTCAATCTTTTCCCATCATGTTTGGACTTAATGTGTTCGGAACATTGCCAAATGCATTCTGGTTATGGCTTGGAAAGTAATAAATGGACCTGTAAAACTTTAGTGACACTTTTCTAACTTTGTTAGAAAAGAAGGGAAAGAAGGGTGGGCCACCACGTGTCCCCCCACTCTGATGGAACCAGCCAACCACAGCACGGAAATGGAGAAACGCCAAATTGCAATCTCCTCCTCATCGCAAAGGGATAAAGGTACCCTTCCAAAAGACACTCCTTCGTTCTGAGTCTGCGGTCTGTCAAAGAACCTTTGTTCTGTCCGTTAAGGAAAGGACTGTAACAGAACAACAACGTTCTGAGTCTGCAGCCTGCTACAGGGAAGGCAGCAACAGATCAACCTTTGTTTTGAGTCTCAGTCCTGTAAGGGAAGAGACAGAAACAGATCACCTTCGTTCTGAGTCTGAGTCCCATAGGGGAAAGACACAAACAGAGCAACAAAGTTCTGAGTCTGCAACCTGTGAAGGAAAAGACACAAACAGGACAACCTTCTTTCTGAGTCTCCGGCCTGCAGAGGTGAGACAATAGCAGAAACATAAAAGTTCTGAGTCTCCTGTTCAGAGAGACAGTAAAGCCGGGCTCACACTACAGGATTTTTAAAATAACCGATTATGAAATCTGGTTGCAGCGCACACATAAGGAGAATCTTTGCAGATTATCTTCTCTCAAATCTTAAACATGCACACACTACAAGATTTGTAAATTGTGGTGCATCACACACTACACGATATTATTAAGATTATCAAGATGGAGGGAGCGCCTCACGTGATCTTACTATTATTATTATTATTCATTTTGTTTATTTGAATGTCTAGTTATAATTGTAAAAAGAACAAAAGAGAAAACAACAGAAGACACAACAGCAGAGAAACTGCAGCAACAACCAACATCTGTATGAATCACAGTAAATACTACATGTTAAATGTTATTGCGCAGCACACATAACTAATATTACAAAATATGTTTTGAAGCAACTGCAGATCAAGACAGTGTGTGTCTGTGAGCACCTGTTTTTACACCAATGTGAATGCTTGTGTGTACACTTGTGCAGTGGTGGGCAGTAACGAAGTAGTTGTACTTCCTTACTGTACTTAAGTACATTTTTCAAGTATCTGTACTTTACTGGAGTAGTTTTATTTTGAGTAACTTTCACTTTTACTTCGCTACATTCCAAAGCGTAAGATCGTACTTTTTACTTAACTACATTTCATAAACATGTCGTTACTCCTTATAATATATCACGTGCTCTGAGACGCACAAGCTGTGTCTGATTCATGAACAAACTGATTATTTCCAATGAACCTGTTAAATTGATTCGCCAGTCGCACCAAACGATTCATTCACGAATTGGAATGATCCGATTGCAGCTGTTCTAGAGTCGACAACTCATTGATTCAAATGATCCGTTTAGAGCGAGTCTCCTGTCAACTGAATTCACAAGTAAGAACCGGGAGATCTTGTGCGCGCGCGACTGATGCTGCGAAAAGTAAGTTACTAATGTCGAATTTTAGGATTAATTATTATAACTGAAAATCATATTTAGGTCAAAGCTGTCCGTTGTTTAACAGCTTAAATAAAATAACTAATGCACGTTCATATTCCTCGCTGATGTAACATTAGCAGTTTTATTAAAATGCTATGCATGTAGCCCTACGTGACGTCTGTTTTTGTATTGTTTAGCAATATTATACATTTTTATATTGTTTGGATCAGCTAGAGAAGACAGATATGAATGTTTATTCAACCATACTGAAAATAAGTAAATATTGTTAGCTGATGCTAATGGTCTAGCTGCTTGCTAATGCTAAGTTGAGATCATTTTTAGTTATAAAGTCCACATATTTTTATTCAACCACCTAGATAGATTACATCTGAGGGAAAAAGAAAGGATGTCATGCTCAGAACATGGTAACTACAGTAATTATCAAAGTGGAAAGTGATGCCCTCTGGGGGCATTTGGCTAGGGGTGTTTTTACACAGACAATATTTGAAAGGAAAAAATAATTATGAAAATATAATTATATTTTCCTTAAAATGTTCTTGTTAACTTCAGGCCTTATTCTCATGTCATATATAACTGTGACATTATGCAAAACAAGCTTTAAAACACTTTTTTTCTTACTGTTGAAAATTAAATGGTCAAATCTGTTTTCTCTCAGGTACATTGCAGTGTAAGCTTCACATTGAATATTACTACATCACTCAAAAATTTATTTTTTGGGAAAATCCCAGCTATTTTGAGCAGTAGGATTATAAAAAATATGTGCTAATATAAAATTAAATTAAGTAGCCTATATAAAATTGCAAAATAAATCAGTATTTTTTTACTTAAGTACATAAAAAATCAGGTACTTTTGTACTTTCACTCAAGTAAAATTGAAAGAGGAACACTTTTACTTTTACTGGAGTAATATTTTATTATACGTATCTGTACTTTTACTCAAGTACTCAATTTGTGTACTTCATCCACCACTGCACCTGTGTGCACACCTGTGTGTGTGAGCGCGCTTGTGTTCATAAGGTTCCTCCATGTAAATGTTTAATAGTGTGTGTGGGGAACCACAGCCCCGTCCCGCAAGGCATGGAGCAGACATGGAGGAGACCCGGGCCCCAGGGCACGGGAGTCCCAGGGGAACCACCGCAGGGACAACTTCGGCCCCCACCCAGAAAAGGGCAGAGGAGAGCCCGGAGGGGGGTCATCCGGCAGCCACAGTGCAGACGCCCCAGGGGGCCGTGGCGGCAAGCCCGCAGGCTCCGCCGGCAGCCGGCCACAACCAGGGCAGACCGGCCCCTGGGCCCGGAGATCCAAGGGCCCCCAACCCCCCAGCCGGGGCCCAGCAAAGCCAGGAGGGCCAGGCCCCGCCAAGCGACCGCCGAGAGTGGGCCAGCGCTCACCCGAGCATCCTGCCCTGGAGCGAGAAACCACCAACGCACCAGCGGCCGGGGGCATCCTCCACCGGCAGGGTGTGGTGGTGGGGTGGGGGGGTCTGAGATGATGAGTGAGGTGGAGTTTAAGGTCTGATCTGACACGTGGACATAGACAAACAAGCACACATATACACAAGCATACGTTCCCACCCTCATGCACGCAAACAAATATTCACACACTCGCCCCACATGTAGACACAAAAATGGACACGGTACCCACACTCACACTCCCCATATGTAATCTATACTCCTGGATCCAGGCACCACTACCCCCAGAGGGGCAATCAGCGCCAGACGCTGGAGCTGAACCCCCTTCACTCTGGCGCGGAAGGGGGACAGGAAGACCACCCCGGTCCCCACAGCAGCAGAGAAGACCACCAGCCCAGACCCCGACCAGACGGCCAGCTCATCCTCACAGCCCCTGGCCCCGGACAGAGAACAGAGAACAGGGGTGAGAAAAGACCCCAAGCCTCACCTCACCCGCTCAAATGTAGTGTTGGTGTGTGTTGTTCTAAAGTGCTTTAAAACAGGGGAGGGGCAAGACACTAACCACCCTCCGCCAGCTCGTGTCAGCTCGGCCCCTCCCAAGAGCCCTCAATGTCTATGTGCAACTTAAAATTGAGAAGTGGGCACCGGCACCAGAGGGAAGGCTGAATGAACAGACCGCCCTCTGGACGCCATTCAGTATGCCCACCCCCAAGGCCCTATATGTATGTCATGTGACAGTAAGTAATGAGAGTGTCTAAGTTGTGATGTATGATTGAGATGCAGGTGGTCACGAGGAGACAGAGGAGTACCACCTCCCCTGCATCCCAGTGACGCACTTGCACCTCAAAACCCTACCTGTATGTTGGTGTGATGGAGCGGGAGAGGGGAAGCACTAGGGATGGGGAGGAAAGCATCAGAGGGGGCAAAGTACCCCCCTTTGGAGCCAGCTCCCCCGCTGACCCCCATAGGCACCCCCGTTGCCCCAAATCTGCGGCAGGGCGGGGGGCCCAGGCCCATCCAGACCAGGGCCCATGGCAGCCCGGGGCGGCCCACCAGACCCCACACCAGAGAAAAAAACTACCCCCACCCCATCATTCAGTCAACTCCCAGACTACATAAGACAATAGACACCCAGGTTAAGCCCGTCCTCCGCCTCTATTGGATCCCCCCGCAGAGTGGATACTGACAGATGGTACTAACGTCCCAACCAGCTAAAGAGGCCCCCAGATCCACCGATGCACCGAAGACCAGAAAAACAGCACCCAAGAGCCACCAACACCCCATCCAGGCCAGGACCGCAGCCCCAGCACCGAACCCCCCAAGAAACCCACCCCTAGGGAACTCCCAGATGCTCCAAGCCCATATGGCCCCCCACGCCAACAACAAAGACCAAAGCCGAACAGAATCGTGACCTCCACTCACACTAGGTGATGGAGCTGATCTAAGGAGCCATCTCCACTATCCAATGGACCATACTGCAGCTGTTTCCTGAATATCAAACATGTTTGATGTGATCGGGGCGGCCCCGATTTGTGTGAGAGCAGATTGGGAGGTGTAAGATTCGATCTGTGAACGTCTCACATTACCAGATAATCTGTGCCAAACACCGGGACCGATCGAGGTGCTCGACAAGATTTTTGCTCCGATTCTCGGGAGAGGAAAATCGGGGCAAAATCGGGCTAAAAATCTTGTAGTGTGAGCCCGGCTTAACAGATACACAGCTCTGAGTCTGCGACCCGCAAGGGTGAGACAACAACAGATACCAAATCCAAGTCTCCAGCTTTTGAGGCAGCAACAGATACGACCACGTTCTGAGCCTCCAGCCTGCGAGGAAAGAGATAATCTATGTTCCGAGTCTTCGTCCAGCAAGACAACAACTGATGCAGCATCCTGAGTCTCCATCCTAGGGAGACAAAGCGGATTAACCAAGTTCTGAGTCTCTAGCCCAGAGAGGCAGAAAACACAAAGACATCTGCAACAAGGTTAAGCTCCGGCGAGCAAACCTTCACTTCAGGTACTTTTGCTTGCGTGTTCCAAGCTGAGGACCTTCAGCACCTACTCCAGGGCCACATCTGCATGTTCCAGATCTTAGGACCCTTGGTGCTCCAGGAGATCAGCATCCTACAGCACTTCATCTTCAAGGCTGTCGAAACGGATTTCTGCTCCTTTCCCCACTTTACTGCCACCAGCGCAACCAGTGGAAGAAGTCACCACCACTGGACTGCTCACTCAACCACAGCGAACGTAAATATCACTTCCAAACCTCTTCCAGAAACCTTGGCATTGTTGTATGTTTTTCATTATATGATTTTCTAATCTACATTAGGTATTATATAGCTGATTGCAGTTGATAACAAATCTTACAGGTATTTGTTTGATGCATAATAAGGTTCTTCACCTTATTTGTTTCAGAGTAGCAACAGTTTATCTTTCTAGATAACATAGCTCTGACATAGCAACATCCAACATTATCACATGCATTTTATGCATCTTATGCACTTTATTCATTCTTCATTCATGGTATTCATTTAGTAGTTGTTGATTACTCTTGTCTATCTTTTGTTAATAAAATTTATTTTATTACAACTTGTGTCTTCCTTGTGTTGATAATACAGAAGAGGTTCTACAAGTTAGAGATCCCACCAATCTTTCTTATGTGATGTACTCATAACCACACATTAACTGACACGTGATCCAAGAATCATAATGTCAGCTGTGACATGAGTACCCATCACTACCGTATTTCACCTCCCTAGGTTGGGGAAAGCAAAATTCACCACATTAATTGGCGTCCCTAGGTTGGCGAAAGCGAAATTTATTACAAAGCTGACCCACATTAAAAATGTTTCATATGCATGAAAGGAATGTTATTTGCAATGCAGAAACACACTTCTTGATGTGTTAGAAGTTTTATGCATATCAAGTTTAGTTAAAGCCTGAGTGCATAAAATGCTTAGTTAAGGCCTTCTAGGAACGCCAATAGTGCTTTTATGCATCCCGGCTCTTGAAACGAAGGCTTGCTCAGAAATGGTCTCAAACATCTTTTCTCAGTCAGAAACGTTAGTTAAGGCAGTTTCATGAATAAAGCTGACCCACATTAAAAATGTTTCACGTGCATGAAAGGAATGTTATTTGCAATACAGAAAGACACTTCTTGATGTGTTAGAAGTTTTATGCATATCAAGTTTAGTTAGAGGTTGAGTGCATAAAACGCTTAGTTAAGGCCTTCTAGGAACTCCAAAATTGTTTTTATGCATCCTGGCTCATGAAACGAAGTCTTGCTCAGAAATGTATTTATCTGACTTACTATGTGTGGAAAGTTACCAGTTAGGAGATGTAACCTTGAAGGCTAAGGAAGACATATAAATTGGAGTGAGCCCTCCCTTCTTGGTCGCACTTTGCAGTAAACAAAAGTTTCTGTATGACTGTCTGACCTTCTTTGCAAAGAATAAATTTATGAAAGACATTTGACTGAGTTTGTCTCTTACTTTGGTGAGAGTCGGTTTGATTTAGCTACAATAATTTGGTTACAGAAGCGGGATTCCTTGGATGTGCCGTTTGGACCCGAGAGCAGACGGTGACCGTACGTCCTGGACTTAGAAGTCACAGCCCTATCCCGACTAGATTAAGGGATGAGGGACCGACCGCCAGGAGGAACACCACTGGAATCAGCAAACCCAGGTGGCATCAGAACTCTAAGAGACAGATCAAGAGACAGATCAAGTTACTCTAAAAGAATTTGGTTTTTGAAATTAGAATTTGGGTTTAAAAATTAGAATTGGGATTAACAAAAAAAAAAGGGGGACAAACCATAGTGGCTGGTCCGACTCTGTGGGCAATGTGATTAGAGATAATTTTGGAAGGAAATTAGAATCACGGGAATCAGCACAGCCAATTCATATTGTAGAAAAGAAAATTGTGTGAGGAAAGCAAGCGTGGTTAAAACATTTCTAAAAGAAATTGAAATTAGTAGATTGGGATATTTCAAGAAATTGATATCACATGAGCAAGTACAACACAAGAAGTACATTTCGAAGGAATTGAAAAGGTGTGTGGGTAATTAATCAGGGTGTGGGAGGCACTCCGCCTGACCGACTTTAGGATAATAGGTCGGCTCTTTTGGAGAGGTCCAACAGAGAACGTTGGCACCGACGAGACAGCCCACGGGGAGAGAGGGCCATTATGGGGAAATCCCAGAGCAAGCTTGCCAAATATGATACACTGGTATTTCATCAAATGAGAAAATTATATGGCCAAAAATGCATGCAGGATATGGATAAGTTGGTTAAATGTCATGAGTTTCTGAAAGAATGTACACTAAGTGCTACAAGATTGAGAATAGTAAAGGAGTCAAATGAGTAAGCAAGTGAGAAACAGAAAGGGTGCTGTGTGAAGTGTATGTGTGACAAATGTGTACAGACAGTGGATTGTTGAATAAGGGAGTTTGATAAGAGGGAAAGAATGGCAGTGCAGAAAGAATTGGCATGTAGAAATGAAAAAGAAAAAAAGGAAGAATGTGAAGAAAAAGTAACTGCACCACATAGATCCACTAACTCCTTTGATGTGTTTATTTTCCCACATGTACCACCGCCGTATCATCACTATCCCGTGGCTGAGCTGCAAGCCCTAAAAGTGGACCCTGATCTCGACTGCTCTCCACCAGGAAGACAGACAGCACCATCAGCAAGACCATCAGCACTGCCAGCGAGACCGGCAGCACCGGCAGCACCGTCAGCAATATCGACAGCACCGCATCCACAGGCAGCAGCAGCTGGAGGGCAAGAGGAAGAAGAAGACCCCCGAAATGATTCCCGAAACCCCCCAACGAAGAGGTCGACAAGGAAAGGACTCGCAGACTTCCCCCACCAAAGAAAAGAAAGACAAGAAATAACGTAAAGAAAGAAAAAGTGAGCATAACAGCCCAGATGGTCGAAGTTTCAGGACCTGACGGGGCAATAATGGTCTTTAGACCTTGGACTGTGAGTGGGAAGCTGCGAGGGGAAGATTATCGCAGGGTGAGCAGCAACTGGACTGATGAAACCAACACGAACTACTGTATGGCTGTTGCGGAGCTGGCTGAGGCTATAAGAGTGGCTTTCCCAGCATGTGTGGATACATCAAGGATTGGCAGTTGCTGCCAGAACAGAGAAGAGTCTGTTCAAGACTATTATCATCGAATGTACGAGACCTTCAACAAACACAGCGGCTTAGATGAGCCCGACGACAGAGGAAATCAACCTGGCACCTGGGAGTGTCATTTGCGAAGCTGGTTTCTGAATGGATTGAGACCAGAAATTGCGCAAGCAGTGAAGGGGAACTACATTGAATGGAAAAACGGATTGACTGACCGCTATTTTAGCGCATGCTCTGCACGCTGAAAATCAACAAACGACAAAGAAGGAAAGAGCGAAAGCAAAGACTGACAAAGAATTACAGCCAGCCTTAGTGCAGGCTGTGTCAAGACCCGGAGGTTATTCGGCTCCCAGATATCAACAGACAAAAGGGGGGAGAGGAAAAAGACGGGGCGGAAGACCCTCAAACTGGACTGAAAGAAACCCAAAGCAGTGGGGTTGTGTGATCTGTGGGACTGATGATCATCTGACCAGAGAGTGCAGCAAATGCAAACTGTGCAAGAACGATGGTCACTGGGTCCGAGAATGTCCAGAAAACCAGCAAAATCAAGAAGCAGACTGAAGCGAGAAAGACGGAGAGCAGGGAGGAGGGGTCCCGGGCGAGCAGTCAACAGCTACAGTGCAGGGATGTGAACATCTTTTAATATCACACACACACACATACACTGACATAAACACTGCTTTATGCAATGAAGAAAAAACTTGCTTTTCTTTGTGTGTTTCTAATTTGACATACTGCTCTATGCATTGAAGAAAAAGCTTGCATTTGTTTGAGTGTTTCCGATTTGAATAATGAAATGTTTGATAACTGTATAATAATGTTTGAAAGTGAGGGGTTTCTGAAGATGCCCAGATACCCCATTATAGTGGAGGGAGTATTAGTTGAATTTTTAGCAGATTATGGGGCAATAAGATGTTGTTTACAACCATGTGACTTGCCATGTCAACCGGCATTGACTAATAAAATAAATTAGTCCACTTTTGAATCAGGTCATAAAATTTTAAAAAAATTCACAGTGCCTTTAAATTGTGAAACAGAGGGAGGCCGGGTGCTGAAACATGCATTCACATATTCACCGGTGTGCCTTGTACCCATCATGGGTCGAGATTTATTATGTAAACTAAATTTAGTGCTCGTCGCAGACTCCTGGGGTGTCAGAGTGACAGAACAGGAGGACAAATTGTGCTGTCTGAAACACAGTAAGAGTTTAGGAGCATTTGTGTCAGACTGCAAGTATGACATTAAAGTAAATAGAATTGTGACCCCTATTAATAAAAAAACAAAAGAAACAAAAGAAAATCATTGCATGGCAAATATTTGCACCTCAGACATACACCCTGCTTTGGCAGAGGTGCCTCCTAAATACAAAAAAACTCAAATATGATGTGGGTTTGATCAAGGGATGTAAACCGGTTGTAATCACTCCAAAATCTGATTACAGGCTGTGTCAGTAACAGTATCCTCTGAAGGCAGAGGCAATACTGGGTATAAAACCATTCTTTTCAGTGGTAGACTTGGCTAATGCATTTTTTAGCATGCCACTGGACAAAAAACAGTGGCTACGAGTTTGCATTTGAATTCAGTGGCAAAAGGCTATACATTTACGTGTTTGAGTCAGGGTTTTTCGAACAACCCCTACGATACATAACGAAGCACTTCAAAGAAGCCTAGAACCTTTGACTCTGACAGCTGGAACTGCTTTGCTATAATATGTTAAAGGTTTATTAGTTTCTTATTAGTAGAGATGAATACACATGTGCCTGACACTGTCTCTCTCCTGAGGCATTTGGCTCAGGAGGGCCACAAGGTCAGCCTGCCAGAACTACAGTTTGTAAAACAACAAGTAACATTTTTGTGTCATGTAATAACACCCAACAGTAAGTCCCTGTCTGACAAAAGAGTGCAGGCCATAAAAGATGTACTGAAGCCAATCACAAAGAAACAAATGTTGTCATTTTTGGGAATGTGTTCATATTACAGAACATTCATTCCCAATTATGCGATTCTCAAGCAGCCTCTGAGAGCCCTAAGAGTAGGGAAGGGGCTGAAGTCATGTGACCAGATTGAGTGAACAGAGGAGGCGGCCGAGGCATTTGTGAACATGAAAGTTCAACTGTTGTCTCTGGCGCCGACTTTGGGCCTACCGGTACCAAGTAAGCCTTTTGTTCAGATGGTGGATGAGAAAAATAGGTTTATGACTTCTGTTCTCTTGCAGCATCATGGGGACAGACTGTGACCTGTGGCCTATTTTTCAAGCAAGTTAGATCTAGCAGCAGCAGGTCTGCCATGATGTCTCAGGGCAGTGGCGTCTGCTGAGAAGGCCGTGATGGCGTCTAGTGGTTACGATACCACACTATCTTGCTCGATATGCCGAACATTACCGTTAAATGCTGCATAACCTTGAATCTTGCCACCCTCCTTCCGACGGAGGAGGATGGGGAGGAACATCACTGTTGTTTGACAGCGCGCGATCAAGCGTGTATGCCACGTCCAGATCTTTTGGACACACCACTTGAAAATTGCGAAAACGTCCTCTTTGTGGATGGTTCCGCGTTCAGAGATCCACAAACAGGTCAAAATAAAATAAAATATGCTGTAACGACAGAATTTGAAATAGTGACCTCTGTCTCACTGCCATAAAACTATTCAGCACAAGCAGCAGAGCTTGTGGCTTTAACAGAGGCGTGCAAACTCATGACAAACAAATGCGTCACCATTTACACTGACTCATGTTACGCTTTTGGAGTTTCGCATGATTTTGGAGCACTGTGGAAACACAGAAAATTTTTAAAGTCAGATGGGTGCCCAATATTACATGCTCCTCTTGTGGCAGCTTTACTAGAAGCCATTTTGCTGCCAAACAAAATAGCCATTTGTAGATGTGCAGCACACACAAATAACAAAGATTCTGTATCAACAGGAAACGCCAGAGCAGACGCGGCAGCTAAGGCCGCGGTGGCTAAACAGCCAAAAGAAACAGAGTGTACCATGTTATCTGAAAATAACATTGATGTTTCTTCTTACTTACAGAGCATGCAGACTTTTTCTTTGGGAGCAGAGAAAGACCAGGGGAAACAATCCGGATGTGCACTGACCAATGCTGTTTGGATGAGCTGTGATGGCAAGCCTTGTTTACCTCGACACTTCTTTCCTCATTATGCTAATACGATGCATGGGTTGGACCATGCATCGAAAGGGGGAATGGTTGCACAGATGAAAGAATTGTGGTTTACAAAGGGGTTCACAACATTAGCAACATTTGTTTGTAAAAGATGTGTTATTTTTAACGCTCACAATGTGGCAAAAGTGACAAAAATGTCCCAAGCAGCAGCAGTAGCAAAGGCTCTGCTGACTGACATTCAGCTCAGGTCGAGTGATAAAATGATAAAATACTATAAGAGAAAAACTAATTGGCCAAGTGTTGTGAGGAAACTGGATTGACATTGGTTAAGGCACTTCCAATTGTTCTAATGGGCATGAGAATGAGAAAGAGATCCAGGGTAAACCTGAGCCCATTTGAAATTCTCTTTGATAGACCACCATTTATGGGAATGGAAGAGGGCAAACAACAGCTGCCATCAACAGAATTGTGTGAGCATGACATGTTGAGTTACTGCAAGGAAATGTCTTCTCTGTTGTCTAATGTCTGTGCGCAGGTAAAAGCCGCTCAGGGGAAAGTTGCGGAAACCCCCTTGCATGACATTAAATCTGGTGACTTCATGGTGGTATAAGACCTGAGGAGAAAGAGCTGGAAAGTAAAAACGTGGCTGGGGCCGGTAAAGGTGCTTCGGAGTATCCACACGGCTGTGAAGATAGCTGAAAGAACCATGTGGATTCATGCCAGCCACTCTAGAAAAGTCCCATCTACACCTCAGGAGGAGGAGCAAATGTGTTCATATTACAGAACATTCATTCCCAATTATGCGATTCTCAAGCAGCCTCTGAGAGCCCTAAGAGTAGGGAAGGGGCTAAAGTCATGTGACCAGATTGAGTGAACAGAGGAGGCGGCCGAGGCATTTGTGAACATGAAAGTTCAACTGTTGTCTCTGGCGCCGACTTTGGGCCTACCGGTACCAAGTAAGCCTTTTGTTCAGATGGTGGATGAGAAAAATAGGTTTATGACTTCTGTTCTCTTGCAGCATCATGGGGACAGACTGTGACCTGTGGCCTAGTTTTCAAGCAAGTTAGATCTAGCAGCAGCAGGTCTGCTATGATGTCTCAGGGCAGTGGTGTCTGCTGAGAAGGCCGTGATGGCGTCTAGTGGTTACGATACCACACTATCTTGCTCGATATGCCGAACATTACCGTTAAACGCTGCATAACCTTGAATCTTGCCACCCTCCTTCCGACGGAGGAGGATGGGGAGGAACATCACTGTTGTTTGACAGCGCGCGATCAAGCGTGTATGCCACGTCCAGATCTTTTGGACACACCACTTGAAAATTGCGAAAACGTCCTCTTTGTGGATGGTTCCGCGTTCAGAGATCCACAAACAGGTCAAAATAAAATAAAATATGCTGTAACGACAGAATTTGAAATAGTGACCTCTGTCTCACTGCCATAAAACTATTCAGCACAAGCAGCAGAGCTTGTGGCTTTAACAGAGGCGTGCAAACTCATGACAAACAAATGCGTCACCATTTACACTGACTCATGTTACGCTTTTGGAGTTTCGCATGATTTTGGAGCACTGTGGAAACACAGAAAATTTTTAAAGTCAGATGGGTGCCCAATATTACATGCTCCTCTTGTGGCAGCTTTACTAGAAGCCATTTTGCTGCCAAACAAGATAGCCATTTGTAGATGTGCAGCACACACAAATAACAAAGATTCTGTATCAACAGGAAACGCCAGAGCAGACGCGGCAGCTAAGGCCGCGGTGGCTAAACAGCCAAAAGAAACAGAGTGTACCATGTTATCTGAAAATAACATTGATGTTTCTTCTTACTTACAGAGCATGCAGACTTTTTCTTTGGGAGCAGAGAAAGACCAGGGGAAACAATCCGGATGTGCACTGACCAATGCTGTTTGGATGAGCTGTGATGGCAAGCCTTGTTTACCTCGACACTTCTTTCCTCATTATGCTAATACGATGCATGGGTTGGACCATGCATCGAAAGGGGGAATGGTTGCACAGATGAAAGAATTGTGGTTTACAAAGGGGTTCACAACATTAGCAACATTTGTTTGTAAAAGATGTGTTATTTTTAACGCTCACAATGTGGCAAAAGTGACAAAAATGTCCCAAGCAGCAGCAGTAGCAAAGGCTCTGCTGACTGACATTCAGCTCAGGTCGAGTGATAAAATGATAAAATACTATAAGAGAAAAACTAATTGGCCAAGTGTTGTGAGGAAACTGGATTGACATTGGTTAAGGCACTTCCAATTGTTCTAATGGGCATGAGAATGAGAAAGAGATCCAGGGTAAACCTGAGCCCATTTGAAATTCTCTTTGATAGACCACCATTTATGGGAATGGAAGAGGGCAAACAACAGCTGCCATCAACAGAATTGTGTGAGCATGACATGTTGAGTTACTGCAAGGAAATGTCTTCTCTGTTGTCTAATGTCTGTGCGCAGGTAAAAGCCGCTCAGGGGAAAGTTGCGGAAACCCCTGCATGACATTACATCTGGTGACTTCATGGTGGTATAAGACCTGAGGAGAAAGAGCTGGAAAGTAAAAACGTGGCTGGGGCCGGTAAAGGTG
The DNA here is from genome assembly GCF_022985175.1 of Labeo rohita. Lineage (NCBI taxonomy): Eukaryota > Metazoa > Chordata > Actinopteri > Cypriniformes > Cyprinidae > Labeo > Labeo rohita. Next base: position 41,983 of record NW_026129382.1, on the reverse strand, counting down.
CTTCGGAGTATCCACACGGCTGTGAAGATAGCTGAAAGAACCATGTGGATTCATGCCAGCCACTCTAGAAAAGTCCCATCTACACCTCAGGAGGAGGAGCAAATGTGTTCATATTACAGAACATTCATTCCCAATTATGCGATTCTCAAGCAGCCTCTGAGAGCCCTAAGAGTAGGGAAGGGGCTAAAGTCATGTGACCAGATTGAGTGAACAGAGGAGGCGGCCGAGGCATTTGTGAACATGAAAGTTCAACTGTTGTCTCTGGCGCCGACTTTGGGCCTACCGGTACCAAGTAAGCCTTTTGTTCAGATGGTGGATGAGAAAAATAGGTTTATGACTTCTGTTCTCTTGCAGCATCATGGGGACAGACTGTGACCTGTGGCCTAGTTTTCAAGCAAGTTAGATCTAGCAGCAGCAGGTCTGCTATGATGTCTCAGGGCAGTGGTGTCTGCTGAGAAGGCCGTGATGGCGTCTAGTGGTTACGATACCACACTATCTTGCTCGATATGCCGAACATTACCGTTAAACGCTGCATAACCTTGAATCTTGCCACCCTCCTTCCGACGGAGGAGGATGGGGAGGAACATCACTGTTGTTTGACAGCGCGCGATCAAGCGTGTATGCCACGTCCAGATCTTTTGGACACACCACTTGAAAATTGCGAAAACGTCCTCTTTGTGGATGGTTCCGCGTTCAGAGATCCACAAACAGGTCAAAATAAAATAAAATATGCTGTAACGACAGAATTTGAAATAGTGACCTCTGTCTCACTGCCATAAAACTATTCAGCACAAGCAGCAGAGCTTGTGGCTTTAACAGAGGCGTGCAAACTCATGACAAACAAATGCGTCACCATTTACACTGACTCATGTTACGCTTTTGGAGTTTCGCATGATTTTGGAGCACTGTGGAAACACAGAAAATTTTTAAAGTCAGATGGGTGCCCAATATTACATGCTCCTCTTGTGGCAGCTTTACTAGAAGCCATTTTGCTGCCAAACAAGATAGCCATTTGTAGATGTGCAGCACACACAAATAACAAAGATTCTGTATCAACAGGAAACGCCAGAGCAGACGCGGCAGCTAAGGCCGCGGTGGCTAAACAGCCAAAAGAAACAGAGTGTACCATGTTATCTGAAAATAACATTGATGTTTCTTCTTACTTACAGAGCATGCAGACTTTTTCTTTGGGAGCAGAGAAAGACCAGGGGAAACAATCCGGATGTGCACTGACCAATGCTGTTTGGATGAGCTGTGATGGCAAGCCTTGTTTACCTCGACACTTCTTTCCTCATTATGCTAATACGATGCATGGGTTGGACCATGCATCGAAAGGGGGAATGGTTGCACAGATGAAAGAATTGTGGTTTACAAAGGGGTTCACAACATTAGCAACATTTGTTTGTAAAAGATGTGTTATTTTTAACGCTCACAATGTGGCAAAAGTGACAAAAATGTCCCAAGCAGCAGCAGTAGCAAAGGCTCTGCTGACTGACATTCAGCTCAGGTCGAGTGATAAAATGATAAAATACTATAAGAGAAAAACTAATTGGCCAAGTGTTGTGAGGAAACTGGATTGACATTGGTTAAGGCACTTCCAATTGTTCTAATGGGCATGAGAATGAGAAAGAGATCCAGGGTAAACCTGAGCCCATTTGAAATTCTCTTTGATAGACCACCATTTATGGGAATGGAAGAGGGCAAACAACAGCTGCCATCAACAGAATTGTGTGAGCATGACATGTTGAGTTACTGCAAGGAAATGTCTTCTCTGTTGTCTAATGTCTGTGCGCAGGTAAAAGCCGCTCAGGGGAAAGTTGCGGAAACCCCCTTGCATGACATTACATCTGGTGACTTCATGGTGGTATAAGACCTGAGGAGAAAGAGCTGGAAAGTAAAAACGTGGCTGGGGCCGGTAAAGGTGCTTCGGAGTATCCACACGGCTGTGAAGATAGCTGAAAGAACCATGTGGATTCATGCCAGCCACTCTAGAAAAGTCCCATCTACACCTCAGGAGGAGGAGCAGATGGAGTAAGAGATTTGAGGCACATGTCAACAAATGCCTGAGTCCGGTTTAAACACAAAGTGCTTTTACTCACATGAGAATGGCCGTAAAAGAGCCTGAACAAGCAAACAATTAATGTTTTAAATGGTTAGCAAATTTTTGGGGAGAATGGGGATACCGGATGTGTAATACTGTGTTACCAGTTTTGGCAGGAGGATTGTTACTAGGCCTACCATGTATTTTTCAGCTTGTATCCAGCTCAGTACAGAGACTGGTGAAAAAAAAGACTGGTGTTTCCCATTAAATGGTTAAATTTGATGTACATCCTAATAACATGTTTTTGAACATGGGTGAAGATGAGCTAACGATAGTAGAAGTTACAGTGAAATGCGTTAAGTGACATAATGAGACAATAATAGGTATTGAAAGTATGGGGCATTTAGTTTTGATGATAAGCCAAATGATAATCTGTATCTATCTATCTATCTATCTATATATATATACTCTTTTGCTTGCAAGAAAACCAGGGTCTGTACCCATAAAAACAACCTTAGCATGTTTTCTCTTATTTCACAAATTTAAGAGGGTGATAAATTATATGAAAATCAGAAATGAAGACTATAAATGTGATGTGATGACTTAAATTTGCTTTGATATTTGAAATTGTAAGCAACACTCATGTTTGGTGTCTGTATAGTGACTGAGGGTTTGATCCATGTCAGGAATGCAATAACAGTGCTTATTCGTTTAGCCCGGCTCACAGATAGCGAATGTGGTGATTTAGGATTATTCTAACCATTATTTTAATCAAACATTTTAATTTAATAGAGTGAGTAGTAATGAATTTAGTGAGTAGTTATCAATGAATGATAAAAAGGGGGAAATTGCGAAAGAAAAATTCATTTTACTCATCTATGTGCTTATGGAATATTGTGTAAGGGTCTGCTTTATTTAAACCTGCCATAAGAATGACATGAGAGAAGGGTGTCAGGGCCCTAGATATAAAGATTTGAATCTTGGGAGTATGATGTAGCAGAATGTATTTGTCTGACTTACTTTGTGTGGAAAGTTACCAGTTAGGAGATTTAACCTTGAAGGCTACGGAAGACATATAAATTGGAGTGAGCCCTCCCTTCTTGGTCACACTCTGCAGTAACCTCTGTTTCTGTATGACTGTCTGACCTTCTTTGCAAAGAATAAATTTATAAAAGACATTTGACTGAGATTGTCTCTTATTTTGGTGAGAGTCGGTTTGATTTTGCCACAACACCCACATTAAAAATGTTTCACATGCATGAAAGAAATGTTATTTACATTGCAGAAAGACACTTCTTGATGTGTTAGAAGTTTTATGCATATCATATTTAGTTAGAGCCTCAGTTCACAAAACGCTTACTTAGACTCTAAAACGTCTTTTCTCAGTCAGAAAACGAAAGTTTATGAAGTTTCATGAATAAAGTTGACCCACATTAAAAATGTTTCACATGCATGAAAGGGGTTATTTAAATGGAAAGACACTTCTTGATGTGTTAGAAGTTTCTAAAGTCTACATATTTAAAGCCTCAGTTCATAAAAGCTTAGTCTGGGCATTCTAGGATCGCCAATAATGTTTTTAGGCATCTCTGATCATGAAACCAAGGAATGCTTGGAAACGCTCTAAAACGTCTTTTCTCAGTGAGAAAACGAAAGTTTATGAAGTTTCATGAATAAAGCTGACCCACATTAAAAATGTTTCATGCATGAAGAAATGTTATTTATAATGCAGAAAAACACTTTTGATGTGTTAGAAGTTTTATACATTTCATATTTAGTTAGAGCCTCAGTTCATAAAAACTTAGTCTGGGCCTTCTAGGAACGCCAATACTGATTTTAGGCAACTCAGCTCATGAAACAAGGCATGCTTGGAAACGCTCTAAAACGTCTTTTCTCAGTGAGAAAACGAAAGTTTATGCAGTTTCATGAATAAAGCTGACCCACATTAAAAATGTTTCACATGCATGAAAGAATGTTATTTACAATGCAGAAAGACACTTCTTGATGTGTTAGAAGTTTTATGCATACCATATTTAGTTAGAGCCTCAGTTCATAAAACGCTTAGTCTGGGCCTTCTAGGATCGCCAATAATGTTTTTAGGCAACTCTGCTCATGAAACCAAGGAATGCTTGGAAACGCTCTAAAACGTCTTTTCTCAGTGAGAAAACGTTTGTTTGTCAGTTTCATGAATAAAGCTGACCCACATTAAAAATGTTTCACATGCATGAAAGAAATGTTATTTATAATGCAGAAAGACACTTCTTGATGTGTTAGAAGTTTTATTGATAGTGAATTTAGTTACAGCCTCAGTTCATAAAACGCTTAATCTGTTCCTTTAGAATGGCAGATGCTCTGGAGAGGGACCCAAGGTGACCGGGGTTTTAACCATCTCAGAAAGAGCTCAGTAGCATAAAAATGTTTAACATAAAGGATTTAGGAATGGACGCAAAACTAATGGTTTAGAGCATTCCATCACCACAGCAAGGATTTTTAGGCAATCTCAGCTCATGAAAAGTGCTTGGAAACGTTAAAACGTCTTTTCTCAGTGAGAAAACGCTAGTTTATGAAGTTTCATGAATAAAGCTGACCCACATTAAAAATGTTTCACATACATGAAAGAAATGTTATTTACAATGCAGAAAGACACTTCTTGATGTGTTAGAAGTTTTATGCATATGATATTTAGTTAGAGCCTCAGTTCATAAAACGCTTAGTCTGGGCCTTCTAGGAACGCCAATAATGATTTTAGGCAACTCAGCTCATGAAACCAAGGCATGCTTGGAAACAGCTCTAAAAAACGTTTTCTCAGTGAGAAAACGAAAGTTTATGAAGTTTCATGAATAAAGCTGACCCACATTAAAAATGTTTCACATACATGAAAGAAATGTTATTTACAATGCAGAAAGACACTTCTTGATGTGTTAGAAGTTTTTTGCATATGAACTTTAGTTAGAGCCTCAGTTCATAAAACGCTTAGTTAGAGCCTTCTAGGAACGCCAATACTGTTTTTTAGGCAACTCAGCTCATGAAACCAAGGCATGCTTGGAAACGCTCTAAAACGTCTTTTCTCAGTGAGAAAACGAAAGTTTATGAAGTTTCATGAATAAAGCTGACCCACATTAAAAATGTTTCACATGCATGAAAGAAATGTTATTTACAATGCAGAAAAACACTTTTTGATGTGTTAGAAGTTTTTGCATATTCATATTTAGTTAGAGCTCAGTTCATAAAACGCTTAGTCTGGGCCTTCTAGGATCGCCAATAATGTTTTTAGGCAACTCAGCTCATGAAACCAAGGCATGCTTGGAAACGCTCTAAAACGTCTTTTCTCAGTGAGAAAACGAAAGTTTATGAAGTTTCATGAATAAAGCTGACCCACATTAAAAATGTTTCACATGCATGAAAGGAATGTTATTTACAATGCAGAAAGACACTTCTTGATGTGTTAGAAGTTTTATGCATATGAATATTTAGTTAGAGCCTCAGTTCATAAAACGCTTAGTTAGAGCCTTCTAGGAACGCCAATAATGTTTTTAGGCATCTCAGCTCATGAAACCAAGGCATGCTTGGAAAACGCTCTAAAACGTCTTTTCTCAGTGAGAAAACGCTTGTTTATGAAGTTTCATGAATAAAGCTGACCCACATTAAAAATGTTTCATGTAGTGAAAGAAATGTTATTTATAATGCAGAAAGACACTTCTTGATGTGTTAGAAGTTTTATACATACCATATTTAGTTAGAGCCTCAGTTATTAAAACGCTTAGAAAGCCTTCTAGGAACGCCAATAATGTTTTTAGGCATTCAGCTCATGAAACCAAGGCATGCAAATTTAGTTACAAACGTCTTTTCTCAGTGAGAAAACAGTTTATGAAGTTTCATCTAAAGCTGACAATAATTAAAAATGTTTCATCTCAAGAAATCATTTAAATGCCAAAGACATTCTTGGAAAAGCTCTAAAAAGGTTTTTCTAGTGAGTTCATTTAGTTAGTTCCTGCAGTTTCATAAAAAATGCTTTTCACATTAAAAATGTTTCAGGAAAAAGGAATTTTTTAGGCATCCCTATAAAACCAAGGCATTTTTGAAAGCTTAGAAACGTTTTTTCAGTGAGAAAACGAAAGTTTATGAAGTTTCATGAATAAAAGCTGACCCACATTAAAAATGTTTCACATGCATGAAAGGAATGTTATTTACAATGCAGAAAGACACTTTTTGATGTGTTAGAAGTTTTCTAGGAATTATTTAGTTAGAATAACAGTTAAAACGCTTAGTTAGGCCTTCTAGGAACGCCTCATGAAACCAAGGCTCATGAAGCCAAGGCATGCTTGGAAACGCTCTAAAACGTCTTTTCTCAGTGAGAAAACGAAAGTTTATGAAGTTTCATGAATAAAGCTGACCCACATTAAAAATGTTTCACATACATGAAAGAAATGTTATTTACAATGCAGAAAGACACTTCTTGATGTGTTAGAAGTTTCTTGCATATGAACTTTAGTTAGAGCCTCAGTTCATAAAACGCTTAGTCTGGGCCTTCTAGGAACGCCAATACTGATTTTAGGCAACTCAGCTCATGAAGCCAAGGCATGCTTGGATAAAGCTGACCCACATTAAAAATGTTTCACATACATGAAAGAAATGTTATTTATAATCCAGAAAGACACTTCTTGATGTGTTAGAAGTTTTATGCATATCATATTTAGTTAGAGCCTCAGTTCATAAAACGCTTAGTCTGGGCCTTCTAGGAACGCCAATACTGATTTTAGGCAACTCAGCTCATGAAACCAAGGCATGCTTGGAAACGCTCTAAAACGTCTTTTCTCAGTGAGAAAACGAAAGTTTATGAAGTTTCATGAATAAAGCTGACCCACATTAAAAATGTTTCACATACATGAAAGAAATGTTATTTATAATCCAGAAAGACACTTCTTGATGTGTTAGAAGTTTTATGCATACCATATTTAGTTACAGCCTCAGTTCATAAAACGCTTAGTCTGGGCCTTCTAGGATCGCCAATAATGTTTTTAGGCATCTCTGCTCATGAAACCAAGGAATGCTTGGAAACGCTCTAAAACGTCTTTTCTCAGTCAGAAAACGCTTGTTCATGCAGTTTCATAAAAAAAGCTGAGCCACATTAAAAATGTTTCACATGCATGATAGGAATGTTATTTACAATGCAGAAAAACACTTTTAGATGTGTTAGAAGTTTTATACTTTTCATATTAAGTTAGAGCCTCAGTGCATAAAACGCTTAGTTAGAGCCTTCTAGGAACGCCAATACTGATTTTAGGCAACTCAGCTCATGAAGCCAAGGCATGCTTGGAAACGCTCTAAAACGTCTTTTCTCAGTGAGAAAACGAAAGTTTATGAAGTTTCATGAATAAAGCTGACCCACATTAAAAATGTTTCACATGCATGAAAGAAATGTTATTTACAATGCAGAAAGACACTTCTTGATGTGTTAGAAGTTTCTTGCATATGAAATTTAGTTAGAGACTCAGTTCATAAAACGCTTAGTCTGGGCCTTCTAGGATCGCCAATAATGTTTTTAGGCATCTCTGCTCATGAAACCAAGGAATGCTTGGAAACGCTCTAAAACGTCTTTTCTCAGTCAGAAAACGCTTGTTCATGCAGTTTCATAAAAAAAAAAAAGCTGACCCACATTAAAAATGTTTCACATGCATGATAGGAATGTTATTTACAATGCAGAAAAACACTTTTTGATGTGTTAGAAGTTTTGTACATTTCATATTAAGAGCCTCAGTTCATAAAACGCTTAGTCTGGGCCTTCTATGAACGCCAATACTGATTTTAGGCAACTCAGCTCATGAAACCAAGGCATTCTTGGAAACACTCTAAAACGTCTTTTCTCAGTCAGAAAACGCCAGTTCATGCAGTTTCATGAATAAAGCTGACCCACATTAAAAATGTTTCACATACATGAAAGAAATGTTATTTATAATCCAGAAAGACACTTCTTGATGTTTTATTATATTTAGTTACAGTTTTATTCTAATACCATCATTTGAAACCAAGTTAGTTTCATGAATAAAGCTGACCCACATTAAAAATGTTTCACATCAGTTCTTGATGTGTTAAACGAAAACGTTTTTCTGCATACCATGAATAAAGCTGACCCACATAAAAAATGTTTCACATACATGAAAGAAATGTTATTTATAATCCAGAAAGACACTTCTTGATGTGTTAGAAGTTTTATGCATACCATATTTAGTTACAGCCTCAGTTCATAAAAAATGCTTAGTCTGGGCCTTCTAGGATCGCCAATAATGTTTTTAGGAATCTCTGCTCATGAAACCAAGGAATGCTTGGAACCGCTCTAAAACGTCTTTTCTCAGTGAGAAAACGCCAGCTCATGCAGTTTCATGAATAAACCTGACCCACATTAAAAATGTTTCACATACATGAAAGAAATGTTATTTATAATCCAGAAAGACACTTCTTGATGTGTTAGAAGTTTTATACATTCCATATTAAGTTAGAGCCTCAGTGCATAAAACGTTTAGTTAGAGCCTTCTAGGAACGCCAATACTGATTTTAGGCAACTCAGCTCATGAAGCCAAGGCATGCTTGGAAACGCTCTAAAACGTCTTTTCTCAGTGAGAAAACGAAAGTTTATGAAGTTTCATGAATAAAGCTGACCCACAT
>NW_026129382.1:0-32782 GCF_022985175.1 Labeo rohita | reverse complement strand
TGCAAGCATGTTAACTAAATCATTGGGGGGTCCCTAAAGTAAACACTATGGGGGAGACAGATGTTTCATATACCTTGGTTTTGCTAGTAACTCTCCAAATAAGGGCATACTGTGCTCGACCATCTCCCATACCGGCTTCACAAGTGGGCCCCTAACAATAACAGTATGTGCTTGTCCAGCAAAATATAGGGTAGAACTGCATTACTCTAATAGTAAATTAATTTGGACACAATTCCTTTATATTTTAGTTAATAAAATCTTCCTCAAATAAAGCTGACCCACATTAAAAATGTTTCACATGCATGAAAGAAATGTTATTTATCATCCAGAAAGACACTTCTTGATGTGTTAGAAGTTTTATGCATATAATATTTAGTTAATAATGTTTTTAGGCATCTCTGCTCATGAAACCAAGGAATGCTTGGAAACGCTCTAAAACGTCTTTTCTCAGTGAGAAAACGCTTGTTCATGCAGTTTCATGAATAAAGCTGACCCACATTAAAAATGTTTCACATGCATGATAGGAATGTTATTTACAATGCAGAAAAACACTTTTTGATGTGTTAGAAGTTTTATACTTTTCATATTAAGTTAGAGCCTCAGTGCATAAAACGCTTAGTTAGAGCCTTCTAGGAACGCCAATACTGATTTTAGGCAACTCAGCTCATGAAGCCAAGGCATGCTTGGAAACGCTCTAAAACGTCTTTTCTCAGTGAGAAAACGAAAGTTTATGAAGTTTCATGAATAAAGCTGACCCACATTAAAAATGTTTCACATACATGAAAGAAATGTTATTTATAATCCAGAAAGACACTTCTTGATGTGTTAGAAGTTTTATGCATATGAAATTTAGTTAGAGCCTCAGTTCATAAAACGCTTAGTCTGGGCCTTCTAGGATCGCCAATAATGTTTTTAGGCATCTCTGCTCATGAAACCAAGGAATGCTTGGAAACGCTCTAAAACGTCTTTTCTCAGTCAGAAAACGCTTGTTCATGCAGTTTCATGAAAAAAGCTGACCCACATTAAAAATGTTTCACATGCATGAAAGGAATGTTATTTACAATGCAGAAAGACACTTTTGATGTGTTAGAAGTTTTATACATATCATATTTAGTTAGAGCCTCAGTTCATAAAACGCTTAGTTAGGGCCTTCTAGGAACGCCAATACTGATTTTAGGCAACTCAGCTCATGAAACCAAGGCATGCTTGGAAACGCTCTAAAACGTCTTTTCTCAGTGAGAAAACGCTAGTTCATGCAGTTTCATGAATAAAGCTGACCCACATTAAAAATGTTTCACATGCATGAAAGAAATGTTATTTATAATGTTATTTACAATGCAGAAAGACACTTCTTGATGTGTTAGAAGTTTTTTTATGCATATCATATTTAGTTAGAGCCTCAGTTCATAAAACGCTTAGTTAGGGCCTTCTAGGAACGCCAATAATGTTTTTAGGCATCTCAGCTCATGAAACCAAGGCATGCTTGGAAACGCTCTAAAACGTCTTTTCTCAGTCAGAAAACGCTTGTTCATGCAGTTTCATGAATAAAGCTGACCCACATTAAAAATGTTTCACATGCATGAAAGGAAATGTTATTTACAATGCAGAAAGACACACTTGATGTGTTAGAAGTTTTTTGCATGTGAAATTTAGTTAGAGGCTCAGTTCATAAAACGCTTAGTTCGAGCCTTCTAGGAACGACAATAATGTTTTTAGGCATCTCAGCTCATGAAACCAAGGCATGCTTGGAAACGCTCTAAAACGTCTTTTCTCAGTGAGAAAACGAAAGTTTATGAAGTTTCATGAATAAAGCTGACCCACATTAAAAATGTTTCACATACATGAAAGAAATGTTATTTACAATGCAGAAAGACACTTCTTGATGTGTTAGAAGTTTTTTGCATATGAAATTTAGTTAGAGCCTCAGTTCATAAAACGCTTAGTTGGGCCTTCTAGGATCGCCAATAATGTTTTTAGGCATCTCAGCTCATGAAACCAAGGCATGCTTGGAAACGCTCTAAAACGTCTTTTCTCAGTCAGAAAACGCTTGTTCATGCAGTTTCATGAATAAAGCTGACCCACATTAAAAATGTTTCACATGCATGAAAGAAATGTTATTTACAATGCTGAAAAACACTTTTAGATGTGTTAGAAGTTTTATGCATATTCATTTAGTTAGAGAGCCTCAGTTCATAAAACGCTTAGTTAGAGCCTTCTAGGAACGCCAATAATGTTTTTAGGCAACTCAGCTCATGAAACCAAGGCATGCTTTTAGGCAAACAGCTCATGAAAACGTGCTTTCTTTTCAGTCAGAAAACGCTAGTTCATGAAGTTTCATGAATAAGCTGACCCACATTAAAAATGTTTCACATGCATGAAAGGAATGTTATTTACAATGCAGAAAGACACTTCTTGATGTGTTAGAAGTTTTTTGCATATGAAATTTAGTTAGAGCCTCAGTTCATAAAACGCTTAGTTAGGGCCTTCTAGGATCGCCAATAATGTTTTTAGGCATCTCAGCTCATGAAACCAAGGCAATGCTTGGAAACGCTCTAAAACGTCTTTTCTCAGTCAGAAAACGCTAGTTCATGCAGTTTCATGAATAAAGCTGACCCACATTAAAATTGTTTCACATGCATGAAAGAAATGTTATTTACAATGCAGAAAAACACTTTTGATGTGTTAGAAGTTTTATGCATATCATATTTAGTTAGAGCCTCAGTTCATAAAACGCTTAGTTAGAGCCTTCTAGGAACGCCAATACTGATTTTAGGCATCTCAGCTCATGAAACCAAGGCATGCTTGGAAACGCTCTAAAACGTCTTTTTTTCTCAGTGAGAAAAAACGAAAGTTTATGAAGTTTCATGAATAAAGCTGACCCACATTAAAAATGTTTCACATGCATGAAAGAAATGTTATTTACAATGCAGAAAGACACTTCTTGATGTGTTAGAAGTTTCTTGCATATGAAATTTAGTTAGAGCCTCAGTTCAGTTCAAAAACGCTTAGTTAGGCCTTCTAGGATCGCCAAAAATGTTTTTAGGCATCTCAGCTCATGAAACCAAGGCATGCTTGGAAACGCTCTAAAACGTCTTTTCTCAGTCAGAAAACGCTTGTTCATGCAGTTTCATGAATAAAGCTGACCCACATTAAAAATGTTTCACATGCATGAAAGGAATGTTATTTACAATGCAGAAAGACACTTTTTGATGTGTTAGAAGTTTTATGCATATGAATATTAGTTAGAGCCTCAGTTCATAAAACGCTTAGTTAGGGCCTTCTAGGAACGCCAATAATGTTTTTAGGCATCTCAGCTCATGAAACCAAGGCATGCTTGGAAACGCTCTAAAACGTCTTTTCTCAGTGAGAAAACGCTAGTTCATGCAGTTTCATGAATAAAGCTGACCCACATTAAAAATGTTTCACATGCATGAAAGAAATGTTATTTACAATGCAGAAAGACACTTCTTGATGTGTTAGAAGTTTTATGCATATCATATTTAGTTAGAGCCTCAGTTCATAAAACGCTTAGTTAGAGCCTTCTAGGAACGCCAATAATGTTTTTAGGCATCTCGGCTCATGAAACCAAGGCATGCTTGGAAACGCTCTAAAACGTCTTTTCTCAGTGAGAAAACGCTTGTTTTATGCAGTTTCATGAATAAAGCTGACCCACATTAAAAATGTTTCACATGCATGAAAGAAATGTTATTTACAATGCAGAAAGACACTTCTTGATGTGTTAGAAGTTTTTGCATATTTATGAATTTAGTTAGAGCCTCAGTTCATAAAACGCTTAGTTGGGCCTTTCTAGGAAAGCACTTTTTGATGTGTTAGAAATGTTTTTAGGCATCAGTCATAAAACTCAGCTCATGCCAAGGCATGCTTGGAAACGCTCTAAAACGTCTTTTCTCAGTCAGAAAACGCTTGTTCATGCAGTTTCATGAATAAAGCTGACCCACATTAAAAATGTTTCACATGCATGAAAGAAATGTTATTTACAATGCAGAAAGACACTTCTTGATGTGTTAGAAGTTTTATGCATATCAAATTTAGTTAGAGCCTCAGTTCATAAAACGCTTAGTCTGGGCCTTCTAGGATCGCCAATAATGTTTTTAGGCATCTCAGCTCATGAAACCAAGGCATGCTTGGAAACGCTCTAAAACGTCTTTTCTCAGTCAGAAAACGCCAGTTCATGAAGTTTCATGAATAAAGCTGACCCACATTAAAAATGTTTCACATGCATGAAAGAAATGTTATTTACAATGCAGAAAGACACTTCTTGATGTGTTAGAAGTTTTTGCATATGAAATTTTTTAATTAGAGCCTTAGTTCATAAAAACGCTTAGTTAGAGCCTTCTAGGAACGCCAATAATGTTTTAGGCATCTCAGCTCATGAAACCAAGGCATGCTTGGAAACGCTCTAAAACGTCTTTTCTCAGTCAGAAAACGCTAGTTCATGCAGTTTCATGAATAAAGCTGACCCACATTAAAAATGTTTCACATGCATGAAAGGAATGTTATTTACAATGCAGAAAGACACTTCTTGATGTGTTAGAAGTTTTATGCATATGAAATTTAGTTAGAGCCTCAGTTCATAAAACGCTTAGTTAGGGCCTTCTAGGAACGCCAATAATGATTTTTAGGCATCTCAGCTCATGAAACCAAGGCATGCTTGGAAACGCTCTAAAACGTCTTTTCTCAGTCAGAAAACGCCAGTTCATGCAGTTTCATGAATAAAGCTGACCCACATTAAAAATGTTTCACATGCATGAAAGGAATGTTATTTACAATGCAGAAAAACACTTCTTGATGTGTTAGAAGTTTTATGCATATATGATTTAGTTTAGAGCCTCAGTTCATAAAACGCTTAGTCTGGGCCTTCTAGGAACGCCAATAATGATTTTAGGCAACTCAGCTCATGAAACCAAGGCATGCTTGGAAACGCTCTAAAACGTCTTTTCTCAGTCAGAAAACGCTAGTTTATGCAGTTTCATGAATAAAGCTGACCCACATTAAAAATGTTTCACATGCATGAAAGAAATGTTATTTACAATGCAGAAAGACACTTCTTGATGTGTTAGAAGTTTTATGCATATGAAATTTAGTTAGAGCCTCAGTTCATAAAAACGCTTAGTTAGAGCCTTCTAGGAACGCCAATAATGTTTTTAGGCATCTCTGCTCATGAAACCAAGGCATGCTTGGAAACGCTCTAAAACGTCTTTTCTCAGTGAGAAAACGAAAGTTTATGAAGTTTCATGAATAAAGCTGACCCACATTAAAAATGTTTCACATGCATGATAGGAATGTTATTTACAATGCAGAAAAACACTTTTAGATGTGTTAGAAGTTTTATACTTTTCATATTAAGTTAGTTAGAGCCTCAGTGCATAAAACGCTTAGTTAGAGCCTTCTAGGAACGCCAATACTGATTTTAGGCAACTCAGCTCATGAAACCAAGGCATGCTTGGAAACGCTCTAAAACGTCTTTTCTCAGTGAGAAAACGAAAGTTTATGAAGTTTCATGAATAAAGCTGACCCACATTAAAAATGTTTCACATACATGAAAGAAATGTTATTTATAATCCAGAAAAACACTTCTTGATGTGTTAGAAGTTTTATGCATATCATATTAAGTTAGAGCCTCAGTGCATATCAAGTTTAGTTAGAAGCCTCAGTGCATAAAACGCTTAGTTAAGCCTTCTAGGAACGCCAATACTGATTTTTACGCATCTCAGCTCATGAAACCAAGGCATGCTTGGAAACGGTCTCAAACGTCTTTTCTCAGTCAGAAAACGTTAGTTTTAGGCAGTTTTATGAATAAAGCTGACCCACGTCGAGAGAGATTTTATTTTTTGACTCCATGAACCCTGGAGACTTTGGATATGTGAGTTACATTTAGATTTTCAGGCTTTCACCTGAGGATAGCACATTTCAAGTTCTACTGTTCTGCATTCATACTAATAACATGCATGTGTTTGGAGTTCATACTAACACAAATGAATGTCTGTATTCTTATATAAACCAGCTTGTTTTATTATGTAATAGTCTTTACCTCATTTTAAATGAACTGGCTATAAAATAGTATTTTTTTTACAGGTGTGAAGAGTGATGGAATAGTACTTTCATTCGACTTCATGACCTGAAATGCGTCGTGCATTATGAAATGTATGGTGGATCTGTTTGAACTCATACATTTATGTTTCAGCCAGTTATGGTTTTCAGTATTATCTAATTATAATTCAATCATGGTAAAACCAAACCCCTGGCTCTAACGTAAAGCTCCAACATTTGTATTGCAATATGGTCAATTATGTCTTTGTTTACATGTGACTGCCCATAAATATAAACTTTTTTTATTGTTGTATTATTTTAGAAAACTGGCAAGTCACATTTCACCTGGCCATTGGAACATGTCGGTACTGGCAGATTTTGAGGTACAGCTTTTTAACTTCTTTGCTTGTGAACTTTCATATCTGTAGTGGTGTGTTAAGAAAAAATGCAGTACACAGATGTCCCAAATAACCCGCTATGGGTGAACTAAGTAAACAAAGTGCACATTTTTTAACAAAACTATAAACAACCATAAAGACAAAACAAAACAAAAAAACAATCACCAGACATGACAGCTATATAATGTATTTATTGTATATGGTCTAATTGTAAATTGTCTATAATTAACAGGGTGCCCCAGCTAGGAGGAATTGATTGTGGGGTATTCATGTTGATGGTAAGTGGTCTTATAATTCAAAAAATAAAAAAAGATTATGATTTTCAATTGCTATCTTTTATCAGTCTGACATGGTTATAATCAGGAAGTGGTGGTGCTATCAGTTAATCCAGACATTTCCTCTGACAAGGTATGGTATTGATAACTATACTTTTGATTAAAACATCCATACTGCAGATTTCCAGTATGCAGGCAATATATAAAAAATAAAGCAATGCATACCTAAAACATTGTTTGTCACTTCCCACAGTCAAGTCCAACAACTAGTCACCCAGGAACAAGAACTACCAAATCCAGATGACATGATGGAAGTCACTCCACCTGAGTCAGATAGCATGAAGATCACCCCAACCCCAGGAATCTATGTATGTAGACAGAATGTTTATGTATTGCTTGAATTGTTTATGTATTTACCTTTCCTGTTTTATTAAGGTTATGACAGCACTTCACTAATTACATTATTATTGGAATTCTTATATTGCACACAGGACTCAGCGGTGATGAAAAACATTTTGCTGGCCTGTAAGTGGGTGGAGGAGAACCAACACCACTTTGCTAGGAAGACTGAACTGCCAAAGATCCTAAGGATGAAGGAGGAAGATGCCTTGTTGGCTATCACAATGCAAGACTTGTTCATAAACACCATGTTTTATGAAGGTGAAAGGGATGAAGAACAAATTCGGGCTCCCTTCCTTTTCACTTTTCAGCGAGTAGAGGACATGGACATTTTCTTGCAGGAAATATGAGACAAAAGAGATATCCATGTATCTTGTTTACACAGCCCTCACTTGTGAATCTACCAGTGGGGTACTATAATGTAAATATTGATTTTTGTTTTGTAAAATTTCATTAATATTTTGTGTAAAAAGAAGTGTTGTGTTCTTGAAATAGATTTATGTTATTTATTCATTTTTTAAAAATATTTTGTTATACCATTAAAATTTTGTGTGAAAAGAAGTGTTGTGTTCTTGAATTATATTCATATTTTTTTTATTTTATGACTTCTTATTATGACATTTTATCGATTTAAGATTTGTATGTATAAGGTTTGATATGTTTAGATCCACATTTTGCTAATTTAGGGTAATAGAAACAAATAAATCCAGCACAAAACTTGTAGGACAGTGGAGTATGTGACTATTAAATTACATCGATCTTCTCCCAAATGTTGTTGGAGTGGATGCGTCACTAATCTCAGAACATGTTATGTTTTTCCTCTAGTGTGGGAAGTCACATGGCTGGGTTTAGACTACTGGATTGGTTACTTATTTCCATTTTAAAAAAATAAATAAAAAATAGCATAATGTGTAGCCTATCACATGAAGGTGGAGTCTGTCTAAAATTACAGTCAATATTCCATTTAAATTTACAATATAATATAAATTGTATACAATATACAATATAATCAGTGCACTGTGTGTGTCTCTGTCTGTGTGTATATGTACGTGTGTGTGTGTGTACACACATACATACATACACGTGTGAATAGATAGATAGATCTATTCTATCTATCTACGTCTTATGATATAAAGTGAATGCTGAATCAATGTGCAGTTTTTTTTTTATTACCTGACCCCCACTCAATACAGTCATCTCACCTACTCAGACACACACACTTCATCCCTCTCACACATTTATACTTACCTGGCCCCCCACACAAAACACTCACTTACGTATGACATCTTTAATGATTAACACTGATCACAGTACCCATGCACAGTAAATCATATGAGCAACTGCATTATTTCACTACGTCTTGCTGGATAACTCTGTGTATGTGACAAATGATCTTCGTATTCTTCTATATTAATGGAAGGGTCACATAATGTTTGTCAATGTTTTTGTGCATTCTACACATTTTCAGTCCAAGCCTGATGCAGGGCAGTTCTGCCAGGTTGAGGGGTCCCTGCTGCAGTTTTACCAGTAAAGAAAATGACTCATTACAATTCACTTGGAGGACCACATAAGCCATGGTGGTGGTGCATGGTATGATGAGAGCATTTCTCTAGATATTGATATAGATAAATAAATATATATAAATCATACATTAGTGTGTATGTAGAATGATGAGGTAGCCTAAATGATGAGGTAAATACTTTTTAGTGGACACATATACCTTCCAACACATATGTATTCTCTATTTTTATCAGGAGCGCCAATAGGACATGAAGTGGAAGTTTGCAAAGGTCCATTGTGGTGCTGGAAACAGAGTCACTGTGAGTTATTCTGTGGGGTGGTGAAAGGTCCTGCCTTTCTACAGATGGACAGTAAAAATCAAAAGAATGCCATGAAAGACTACCGGGGGGAGAATCGGATGAAGCAAGAGATGTCTTTTTATTAATCTGTGAGTATCTGGAGGAGCTGGACAGATTCATATCAAATTTGTCTTGATGAACAAGGCCTCATGCCATGTTCTGTGAATAGTCTTCCAGAGCAAGGAATCTCTCTGTGTAGCCTATGTATGTAGGTATGTGTACTGCATAAACTGTTTGTCTGATCATTCAGCTGTTCATTCAACTGTTTAGACTTATGATATTTGGAACATATATTTTGTTAAACAGAATCAGTTAAAAGTTTTTGAACAGTAAGATTTTTATTTTTTTAATTTTTTTTAAAGAAGTCTCTTCTGCCCATGAAGCCTGGCTTTATTTGATCCAAAGTATAGCAAAAACAGTAACATTAAAAAATATTTTTACTATTTAAAATAACTATTTTTCTATTTGAAACAGTTTTCTATATTTCTATTAAAATGTAATTAATTCCATTGATTTAAAATATGACGTTTAGCATTACTCCAGTCACATGATCCTTCAGAAATCATTCTATATTCTAATTTGCTGCTCAATATTATTATTATTATTATTATTATTATTATTATTATTAAGTTGAAAACAGCTGAGTAGAATTTTGTTCAGGTTTCTTTGATGAATAGAAAGTTCAGAAGAACAGCATTTATCTGAAATAGAAATCTCTTGAAACATTATAAATGTCTTTATCATCACTTTTGTTCAATCTAAAGCATCCTTACTAAATAAAAGTATTAATTTCTATAATCTATTAATTCTATAATAATGTATATATACAAAGACTGACTTCAAGCTTTTCAATAGTATAGTTACAAAAGCCTTTTTATTTCAGATGAATGCTGATCTTTGGATCTTTCTATTTATCAAAGAATCCAGAAAAAAATTACTCAACTGCTTTAAATATTGATGATAATCAGAAATGTTTCTTGAGCAACAAATCAGCATATTAGAATAATTTCTGAAATATCAAGTGACACAGAAGACTGTAATGATGTAATGATGTTGAAAATTTAGCTTTGATCACAGAAATATATTACACTTTAAAATATATTCAAATAGGAAGCTTAAATTTTGTGTTATTTTGAATCAAATAAATGCAGGCTTTGTGAGCAGCAGATTCTTCTTAAAAAAAAAAAAAAAAAAAAAAAAAAAATAAAAATCTCACTGTTCAAAAACTTTTGGCTGGTAGTGTGTATTTTTGTAACATTTTAAATTGAATTATTTTTGTTAAATAATAAATATAAAATGCCCAAAGAAGTAATTCATGTCTTTTTATTCATCTTTAAGTATGTGGAGGACACATTTCATATCAAGTTGTGATAAACAAGGCCTGAAGGTCAATGTCATGTTATTTATTTAAACTATCAAAGCATTCAACCTCTATTTAGCCTATGTATGTGTAGCCTACGGCATATGGAGAACTGTTGATTCTGTCATTTAACACATTCAGAAGAATTGGAAAGCTGTTGGAAAATGAAGAGATCCGGACAGAAATGGTGTAAAAAAAAAAAAAAAAAAAAAAAAAACACTCTCCAAAACAACATTTCCTCACTAGAGCTCTCATCTTTGACAAAGTCAATCATTTATTTTAACTATTATATTGAATTTATGACTGAACAATGGCTTATTACATACATAGAAAGCATGAGCCAATTAAACAGAATATCTTTGTTATTGTACAAGTACAATAAGATTTAGTTTGAAACTTCCAAATTGACACTAAATCTCAAAAATACATTTTTTTTAAAACTTGCAGTATAAATTTTTCAATTATAAAAAGTTTGCAGCAGTTTTAAAATAGTGCAAATAGCTAAGATGTGCAATGCAGCATCATTATCATCATCTCTTCTTAAGTGTTCTGGATCCAGACTGGAGCTTGTGAGTTCCTAGTTACCACAGGATGTCAGTCCCATGACAGAAACAGAGAACAAATAGGAACATAATTAGTGTAGCTGCTGTTCAAAGCAAGCAAAGAAAGATTTGTTCAACCAGAGCTAAAAGATTAATAATGAGCATTTGATCAGATATAACTGCAGGAAATGTTTATGAGATGCATTATTTGAATGCTTAGCCAAGCATAGATGTGTCTTTAATCTAGATTTAAACAGAGAGAGTGTATCTGAACCCCGAACGTTATCAGGATGGCTGTTCCAGATTTTGGAAGCCAAATGCGAAAAAGCTCTACCTTCTTTAGTGGACTTTGCTATCCTAGGTACTACCAACAGTCCAGAGTTTTGTGACCTTAGGGAGCGTGATGGATTGTAGTATGGTAGAAGACTAGTTAGGTACGCAGGAGCTAAATCGTTAAGTGCCTTATGGGTAAGAAGTACTATTTTGTAGCTGATGCGGAACCTAATAGGTAGCCAGTGCAGAGAATATGATCATATTTTCTTGACCTGGTAAGGACTCTAGCAGCTAAGAAATTAGTTGTGCCAGACAATTTTGGACACTTTTACACTGATGCATATAATACTACCTGCCTGACATTGGCAATTGTTATTCAGGTGTCAAAGTTGTGCAGAATTGAAGGAAGAAACGTCTTCAAAATGTGCCACATTAATCAAACATTGTGGTGTCAATACTTAATAAGTTACAGCGCAAATTAGAAACGAAAAAAAAGATTCCTTTACTAGTCATTTTAAAATGTCAACCTTTGTCCGCAATAGTTAATTTTAAATAAATGCAATTTATTTCTGAAAAAGTCTTAAGGTACACTGCAGAAGGAGGCATTTGATGACTAGTCTATTATTGGGCTATGGTTAGATGTCTATTAAATTTTCACTGACAGCCCAAATTCAGTCTTGTTTTAGTCTAGTCCCATATTCACTGTCTATTAGATGTATACATGTAGTCGTTTAATAGTGGTCTAACTGATGTCTATTCTTGGGCTATGGTTAGACGTCTATTAAATTTTGCCTTGTTTTAGCCTAGACGTCAGGGCTATGTTTGAACGGCTAATAGACGTCTTTTAAACGCAAAATTGCTTGCTGGGTAGTTTTGCGGCACTCTGAAGCCTCAAAATACACGCAGTTTCACAGTATTTTCGATGTAAATATTATATTAAATATTTTCCCATGCGGTACTGAGCTGAATTTATGTGGAGAATGATAAATATACAGTTTGGCATGTATTGCTTGAGGCCAGTGCTGCATTAGAGAGAGACCATTCAAACAGAGCGCTAGATGGAGAGGGACGAACAGCTGTATGGATTTAGAACTTGTGAACAAATAAAATTAGTTGGAGAAAAAACAAGATTACTACTCGAACTCTCATTTTTATGCATGTTATGAGAGAAATGAATGAGCAGCTCCCTCAGAGTTTGTCTGAAGCTCGTATATGGACCTTTCTCACATTTCCGGGTTTCTCATAGCGGAAGTCGTAATAGTTGGGTAAAATCCGAGAGCAGTGAATGGGAGAGTACCATAAATATATTTTTTGCATTCCCATTTGCTCAAATAGCAAAAGAAAAACTACACGATAGTGTTTTCCCGACTTTCAATCAAAGGAAAAAAATTGAGCTAGACTAATATTGGCAGTCAGAAGAGAGAACAATGTCAAATTTATTGTCCCTCACATAGACGCGGCATTAGAAACACCCTTGCATAGAGTTAACTAGTTTTTTTGTAACTTGATGAAAAGGTGATATAATACAAAGGATAGTGTTATAAATGTACATACATATTTTTAAAAATCAAAATTTTAAAAAACTTTAAAGGATTTATGATGATGATGACCGTTGAAACGCGTCATCACAGGCTTGTGAAAAGGGTCCATTGATATTGCTGACACAAACCAGTACAAACTGTTCCCTTAGTTAATGAAGTGCCTCACCGGACAAATACATTATAAAACTATAGGTTTTTGAATAACAATAAAGGCGTATATCTTGTATAAACAGCCCTGCGATAAGGATTGTCGAAAATGTGTAAAATTAGCTTTTTTTGTTTTAATTTCCTGTGTGATGTCATTTAAAAGCCTTTTCTGGATTGTAAAATAAGTAAACTTGCAATGACATGGCTTTCTCTGTCAATATTTATTTAGTTTTATTTATAGTGTTGTTTTAACATGTCTCTGTATTTTTCATGTTTGTGATATTCTAGAATGACTAAAGATTAGCACAGAATTCAATGATCTTGTGGTTGGACCTCAGCCCTTTTTCAGTTGTATCCATCAGTGCTATGCAGACATGGGAATGTGGGAGCTTGGACAAAGTTGTAAGTAAATTTATTTATTTAGTCCACATATTTACTGGAGTCATATTTACTGTTAATATTATAAGACATATTTTAACGCTTCCGTTTTGTTTTTATTTAAGCACACAGGTTCTCAAATGGTATTCATCAAGGACATGACTGTTGGCATTATAGGTGTGGGTGACCAAATTGAACACCATCAATCTGCAGTGATGTGTTCCTGGTAATAGAAGAAATCTTGGTTATCAGCGGTTGTAACATGTAAGTTTTTGATTTGGTACACAGTACTTACTGTATGTCATGATATGTTCACAATGCTAAAAAAGACATAAATATAAAATGTATGTTTATTTGCAACAGTAATGCTAACAACAATAAAAAGACTACTAATACTACTAATACATATACCGTAACACCCCGAGCTGCTACTGTAATTTTTGATGTCATTTTATATAAGATTTAAAAAATTTATTTTAGTTTTTTTCAGTCCTCGATGCACGTTCACAAGAGTACCACAACGCATGTGTGTGCA
Source organism: Labeo rohita (assembly GCF_022985175.1). NCBI lineage: Eukaryota > Metazoa > Chordata > Actinopteri > Cypriniformes > Cyprinidae > Labeo > Labeo rohita. The sequence continues at coordinate 19,024 of NW_026129382.1, read as the reverse complement.
TTCCTCTGCTTGTAAACAAGCCACAGCGCATGCATGTTCTACGTCAGAATGCCGGCTCCTGTGACAGCAGCACCACACACATCGTGATACTCTTGTGAACGTGTGGCCAAGACTAATAATATAAGTCAATATTTATTTACTAAAAAAATAAAATTTGGTATGTAAAATGTAACATTAAAGTGACAGTACTTTGAATATAGTCTTTGTAAAACTATAAAGCAAAACATTTGAGAATGTGCCAATAAAAAATTAAATGACTGATATTTTCAGCATCTAGCTGCAGAAGAATTTTGGCAGCTAGTCTCACACAAGAGTTCACACCAGCCAAATGAACCAAACTCTAATATCAACTGAACCTGGTGCACACCAAAAATTCTAGTGTTGAAGCACCCTTATATTCTGGAAGTTAAAGTACTTGTTGCAGTTGGTCTAATACTCCCAGCCATGCTTATGTAACCATTGACGGTGCCAACATTTTGGAAGAGCATATTGACCTCACCGATATCTGTGACATCCTGAAAGCATTTGTGCTTTGCAAGGTTCTTCCTTACATCGTTAACATTGATTACCTAAAACACATGAAGCGCACTTTCGATGTTCACCAAAAACTTTTCATGAACATTGGTGGGAGCAGCTGTTCTTAGTGTGTTAACAGGCTATGCAACATGCTACTCTGCAAGAAATTGGCTGTTTTTGTTTTTGCTTTTTTTTTTTATAAGAATCTTTGGGCTTTTTTGTTGGTTTTTGCACTTTGTTCAACACACATTTTAAAGGAAAAGGTAAAGGAAAGGAAAGGACGTGAAAAAGTAACCTGGCTGCCTTAAAAATAATAAGTTGATTCAACAAAATATTTAGTTTAGCCAATTTTTATTCAGTCTGCAAAACTTATAATTATAAATGTATTCAACAAAATGGTTAGTTTAAAGAACTAAACATTTGTTGGTCTCACTAATTTTATGTTGTTTCAACTTGATTTAGGTTAGCACAACTTTCTCATCTTGCTGGGCTAACTAAAAACTTAAAAGTTGACTCAGATTTTTTTTAGCTTCACCTTTGTTGCCCCAACTCTTAATTCTAGGTTTAAGGAACTCCAACATATGTATAAACAACGTAAGTTTTTAAGCTTATTTAACACAACATTTTAAGGCAGCCAGGTTACAAATTATTTTAAGTTGAACCAACTTGTTTGTTTTTACAGTGTATTGTCACATCAATAGGTCCATAACTTTGTACAGCAAAAATGTAGTAATATTTTCATGGTGACAGACAGACAGTCACACCGGGTATGAGCCTGTAATGAAACATTCAATGCACCCTCAAGGACAGCTGAGATAAAGCACCTCCAACAGGGCAATCAGTGCAATGGCACATTCTACTCTACATTCACATAGGTCCATCTTTTAAAAGGTACAGTAAACATATATATATATAAACCGTATAAACCATATAAACACTGGGTATATATAAGCCCATGTGAAGCTTTCAACATACCCTCGGAGACAACAGTAACCAATGCAATGGCTTATTCAGTTTAATTCACATTCATTTGTATAACACATTTCACAAAACATTTTGTTTCAGAAAGCTTTATACAACATGCATGTTTTATCTGTTAAAAAAACAGAGTTGTGCTTTATCGTCGATTGCTACTTTCCAGTGTTATGCCCATTTTCGACCCCTGCCAAATTATTACCCTTCTCTCATTGAAATCACTACCTGATTGCCTAATCCTAACCCCACCCCTAATCATAACCCCTCCACCTAACCCTAGACCCTAACACCTAATCCAATACTACCAATACTAGTGGGATAGTAATCTGGCAGAAATTTATTTCTGAAAAAGTCTTAAGGTACACTGCAGAAGGAGGCATTTGATGACTAGTCTATTATTGGGCTATGGTTAGATGTCTATTAAATTTTCACTGACAGCCCAAATTCAGTCTTGTTTTAGTCTAGTCCCATATTCACTGTCTATTAGATGTATACATGTAGTCGTTTAATAGTGGTCTAACTGATGTCTATTCTTGGGCTATGGTTAGACGTCTATTAAATTTTGCCTTGTTTTAGCCTAGACGTCAGGGCTATGTTTGAACGGCTAATAGACGTCTTTTAAACGCAAAATTGCTTGCTGGGTAGTTTTGCGGCACTCTGAAGCCTCAAAATACACGCAGTTTCACAGTATTTTCGATGTAAATATTATATTAAATATTTTCCCATGCGGTACTGAGCTGAATTTATGTGGAGAATGATAAATATACAGTTTGGCATGTATTGCTTGAGGCCAGTGCTGCATTAGAGAGAGACCATTCAAACAGAGCGCTAGATGGAGAGGGACGAACAGCTGTATGGATTTAGAACTTGTGAACAAATAAAATTAGTTGGAGAAAAAACAAGATTACTACTCGAACTCTCATTTTTATGCATGTTATGAGAGAAATGAATGAGCAGCTCCCTCAGAGTTTGTCTGAAGCTCGTATATGGACCTTTCTCACATTTCCGGGTTTCTCATAGCGGAAGTCGTAATAGTTGGGTAAAATCCGAGAGCAGTGAATGGGAGAGTACCATAAATATATTTTTTGCATTCCCATTTGCTCAAATAGCAAAAGAAAAACTACACGATAGTGTTTTCCCGACTTTCAATCAAAGGAAAAAAATTGAGCTAGACTAATATTGGCAGTCAGAAGAGAGAACAATGTCAAATTTATTGTCCCTCACATAGACGCGGCATTAGAAACACCCTTGCATAGAGTTAACTAGTTTTTTTGTAACTTGATGAAAAGGTGATATAATACAAAGGATAGTGTTATAAATGTACATACATATTTTTAAAAATCAAAATTTTAAAAAACTTTAAAGGATTTATGATGATGATGACCGTTGAAACGCGTCATCACAGGCTTGTGAAAAGGGTCCATTGATATTGCTGACACAAACCAGTACAAACTGTTCCCTTAGTTAATGAAGTGCCTCACCGGACAAATACATTATAAAACTATAGGTTTTTGAATAACAATAAAGGCGTATATCTTGTATAAACAGCCCTGCGATAAGGATTGTCGAAAATGTGTAAAATTAGCTTTTTTTTTTTAATTTCCTGTGTGATGTCATTTAAAAGCCTTTTCTGGATTGTAAAATAAGTAAACTTGCAATGACATGGCTTTCTCTGTCAATATTTATTTAGTTTTATTTATAGTGTTGTTTTAACATGTCTCTGTATTTTTCATGTTTGTGATATTCTAGAATGACTAAAGATTAGCACAGAATTCAATGATCTTGTGGTTGGACCTCAGCCCTTTTTCAGTTGTATCCATCAGTGCTATGCAGACATGGGAATGTGGGAGCTTGGACAAAGTTGTAAGTAAATTTATTTATTTAGTCCACATATTTACTGGAGTCATATTTACTGTTAATATTATAAGACATATTTTAACGCTTCCGTTTTGTTTTTATTTAAGCACACAGGTTCTCAAATGGTATTCATCAAGGACATGACTGTTGGCATTATAGGTGTGGGTGACCAAATTGAACACCATCAATCTGCAGTGATGTGTTCCTGGTAATAGAAGAAATCTTGGTTATCAGCGGTTGTAACATGTAAGTTTTTGATTTGGTACACAGTACTTACTGTATGTCATGATATGTTCACAATGCTAAAAAAGACATAAATATAAAATGTATGTTTATTTGCAACAGTAATGCTAACAACAATAAAAAGACTACTAATACTACTAATACATATACCGTAACACCCCGAGCTGCTACTGTAATTTTTGATGTCATTTTATATAAGATTTAAAAAATTTATTTTAGTTTTTTTCAGTCCTCGATGCACGTTCACAAGAGTACCACAACGCATGTGTGTGCATTCCTCTGCTTGTAAACAAGCCACAGCGCATGCATGTTCTACGTCAGAATGCCGGCTCCTGTGACAGCAGCACCACACACATCGTGATACTCTTGTGAACGTGTGGCCAAGACTAATAATATAAGTCAATATTTATTTACTAAAAAATAAAATTTGGTATGTAAAATGTAACATTAAAGTGACAGTACTTTGAATATAGTCTTTGTAAAACTATAAAGCAAAACATTTGAGAATGTGCCAATAAAAAATTAAATGACTGATATTTTCAGCATCTAGCTGCAGAAGAATTTTGGCAGCTAGTCTCACACAAGAGTTCACACCAGCCAAATGAACCAAACTCTAATATCAACTGAACCTGGTGCACACCAAAAATTCTAGTGTTGAAGCACCCTTATATTCTGGAAGTTAAAGTACTTGTTGCAGTTGGTCTAATACTCCCAGCCATGCTTATGTAACCATTGACGGTGCCAACATTTTGGAAGAGCATATTGACCTCACCGATATCTGTGACATCCTGAAAGCATTTGTGCTTTGCAAGGTTCTTCCTTACATCGTTAACATTGATTACCTAAAACACATGAAGCGCACTTTCGATGTTCACCAAAAACTTTTCATGAACATTGGTGGGAGCAGCTGTTCTTAGTGTGTTAACAGGCTATGCAACATGCTACTCTGCAAGAAATTGGCTGTTTTTGTTTTTGCTTTTTTTTTTTATAAGAATCTTTGGGCTTTTTTGTTGGTTTTTGCACTTTGTTCAACACACATTTTAAAGGAAAAGGTAAAGGAAAGGAAAGGACGTGACGTGACGTGAGGCCAAGTATGGTGTGCTCTGCATTTAACCCATCCAAGCGCACGCACATTACAAGTAATTAACATTACAAGTAAGATGAACTATTTTTGAAAAAGTAACCTGGCTGCCTTAAAAATAATAAGTTGATTCAACAAAATATTTAGTTTAGCCAATTTTTATTCAGTCTGCAAAACTTATAATTATAAATGTATTCAACAAAATGGTTAGTTTAAAGAACTAAACATTTGTTGGTCTCACTAATTTTATGTTGTTTCAACTTGATTTAGGTTAGCACAACTTTCTCATCTTGCTGGGCTAACTAAAAACTTAAAAGTTGACTCAGATTTTTTTTAGCTTCACCTTTGTTGCCCCAACTCTTAATTCTAGGTTTAAGGAACTCCAACATATGTATAAACAACGTAAGTTTTTAAGCTTATTTAACACAACATTTTAAGGCAGCCAGGTTACAAATTATTTTAAGTTGAACCAACTTGTTTGTTTTTACAGTGTATTGTCACATCAATAGGTCCATAACTTTGTACAGCAAAAATGTAGTAATATTTTCATGGTGACAGACAGACAGTCACACCGGGTATGAGCCTGTAATGAAACATTCAATGCACCCTCAAGGACAGCTGAGATAAAGCACCTCCAACAGGGCAATCAGTGCAATGGCACATTCTACTCTACATTCACATAGGTCCATCTTTTAAAAGGTACAGTAAACATATATATATATAAACCGTATAAACCATATAAACACTGGGTATATATAAGCCCATGTGAAGCTTTCAACATACCCTCGGAGACAACAGTAACCAATGCAATGGCTTATTCAGTTTAATTCACATTCATTTGTATAACACATTTCACAAAACATTTTGTTTCAGAAAGCTTTATACAACATGCATGTTTTATCTGTTAAAAAAACAGAGTTGTGCTTTATCGTCGATTGCTACTTTCCAGTGTTATGCCCATTTTCGACCCCTGCCAAATTATTACCCTTCTCTCATTGAAATCACTACCTGATTGCCTAATCCTAACCCCACCCCTAATCATAACCCCTCCACCTAACCCTAGACCCTAACACCTAATCCAATACTACCAATACTAGTGGGATAGTAATCTGGCAGAGGCCAGAATTCGGCATAACACAGGCATGCACCATGTCTCTCATGCCTATTAAGTAGTGGTCCTGTTGGTGGTGAAAACGCAAGCTGGATCAGGGTGTTCGGTCCCAAATCATACCGTACTCTACTGAACAAATATGACATCCTGGTTAACAACATCCTTTTTCTGCTGGGAAAATTTTGTATATACATAAATTTAAGTAGCCTACTTGAAGGTGAAACCAACATTTTGCGCATTTTATGTTTCCTTCATTTTCTTTCTTATACAAGAGCCCTCAAAGTGATGAAAAAGAAAAATGCAATAAATCAGTCTTTTGTCCTTTATAGAAGATTATGATTTACAGGAATACCCCTAGCCCCCTATATATGTTTGTATTTCTTTCATGCACCTGTTCTTCTGTATATTCTAATGCAAAAATGGTAACAATGGCTGTTTGCTGAATTAAAACAAAACAAACAAACAAACAAACAAACAAACAAACAAACAAACAAAAAAAAAAAAAAAAACAAAAGGGGGACATTGGGACAGAGCACATTTCTCTGCAGAGGTTTGTGATGCTGAAGCAATAGAGGGCGCTATCTCGTGCTCAAAACAGTTTTCTATTCCTTCATGACCTGGAAGAAAAACGGAGTGTTAGTTTGGCCTTGCTTGACACAACGGTGGACGTGGAATGCATAGAGTATTACTCGTTGTCACAGCCATGGATCTGGCACTTCGAGAAAGCAGATATGTGTATTACGACTGAGGAATATATTACAAACCAATAAAGGAAGCTTTCGCTTGACCTAATCTGGCCAGAGAAGTAAATAAGTAACTTTTGATTGGCTAGAACGCTTTTCTGATCGTTTGCATTATTCTTGCCTTAAAATTACCTGCAAATGCTCGCCAAAGAGGAACACGTCTAGTTTAGCTGTTGCCCTGTTCTCATATTCATCGGCTTTGATCGCACGTCCGCCTTTGTGATGGCTCCGATGGGCATCCGACTGTCTCCACTCGGCATAGCCGTCTTCTGCTTACTGGGAGTCGGTGTGATCTATCACTTATACGCGGGAGTTTTATCCAGTAGGATAGCGTCGTTCAGACAGAAGAGGACTGTGGATCTGAGAGACCTGCTCGCGCTGTCTATGGAGGCTGCGGTGCAGGGCGGACGGGAGGTGAAGAGGATCAGGGAGGACAACACACTAGAGGAGAAATCAAAAGGCAAAACAAAAGAAGGGGCCAGTGAAAAACTCACGCTGGGTGATCTGAACTCCCACCGCAAGATGTTCTACCTGATCAAGAACACCTACCCTTATATACAGGTGATCTGAACTGGAGGATGGGATATGTTTTACCATGGTAACCATATTCTGTCCAAATTACTAGAGGGTCATTCCGTATCAACTCAACCAGAGGTCCCCGGCTCAATTTTTAGATTTTGCTAATATTTATTCTGAAGAAAGATGATTCTGAAGACATGTATAGTGATGAAAGCCAAAATATTAAATGTCATGGATGAATATTTACTGAGTAAATTTTGTAGAGGGAGGTCAAAACGGCAATTTTCACCTTAGATTCCAAGTGAAGTTGCTGGGTAAATATGACTTATGAAAGATGGCAGCATCATTATCTTATTTTTACTCAGAGATTAATAGTTTTATCAGTTAAATCTGTTGACTTTAGCAATCTTTGTTGAGATACTTTATCATCTACACCACTGGAGCTGTTTTCAGACGATCGTCTTTTGTAAGGTGAAGTTAGTGTAAATAGCCTCTGCCAGGCTATTGCCAGGCGGGCTATTTGCACTTGTAAATAGATACTCCCTTTTTTATTTGTGAACTAATGTACAGCTGTTCTTTTTAATAATCAACTTATTTCCGTGTCATCGTCATAAAAGCCCTGTAAACATTGTCACAGGCACAAAGATACATCTTTAATTTCATCAATGCTCACAAAAAACTGATACAGTCATCACATTTTCAAGTCATTTCATGTTTGATTTTGATAAGACACAAAGCATTGATATCTAAGCGGGGGGAGTTGTTTACTTTATAAGTTATCAATTACCTTTGTCTTTTTGTCTGATTTTAAATTTTTTTGCTTTAAATCAAAGTATGTAATGTGATTCACCTTGTAGCTGGTTGGTTTGTATTCAAGCCTGTTTCTGCCACAAAATTAAAAAAAAAAAAAAAACCTAGCACTGTGCAGTGAAATGGTATATGTAACACGGCTAGAACGCTGTTTGTTTTATAATTACATTTTTTGGTAAAAATTGAATTTACGGCATGAGTATTTACTGAGGGAGATCAGAATGACAATTTTCACCTGAGATTTGGAGCCAAATTACAGGAGGATACATGACTTTCTAATTTCTAAATGACTTTAGAAATATGGCCGCATAATTATATTATATTTACACAGAGATTGGTAGGTCTGGTAAAATCTTTGTCTTTAGCAATCTTTGTTGCATTATATGCCAGTGGTGACCATTCAAAACTAGGAAAAATCGTATGCTGCTATATTTCTCAAGTTGTTTTTACCCACCTGTAATTTAGCTCTGATTCTCAAGTGACAATTGTCATTTTGCCCCCCTATATAAAATAGTGGATTACTTAGTAAATATATATATCTGTGACATTTGATATGTTGGCTTTTATCGCTTTTTATGTTTGTCTTTCTACAATCAAGCAATCAATCAATCAATCAATCAAATATTTGTTTTCGAAATTTTGTTGATTTGACACAGAATGATCCAGTTACAATAAGTGATCATTTGTGATGATGTTGTTCAGTCCAAGGCTGTCTCATTCTTCACAGGTGTGTAATCCGGAAGATGTGTGGTTTTAGTTTCTATTCCTTTTTCGGTTCTTAACCACTAAATTGAGGGGAAGTAACAGAAACCGGCAAGTAAATGTTCTTAAAGTGTTTTTTTTTTTCTCTGTTTGCAGGTGAACTCAGAAGAACATGCCAATGCTGAGGGTGAGGCCACTGTGTGGACTCGCATCATTCCTGAAGAAATTCTGGCAAAGATCTCAGGGGGGAAAGAGGTTCCTGCAGAAAGGATCACAGTGTGGATTGATCCACTGGATGCCACTCAGGAATACACAGGTCTGGTGCAACTCTTTTTTTCCTAATATAAATCAGTTGTCTTTAAACTGCAGGTATTTCAGGAAAGAATCAGGAAGAAATATAATATCTTGAATCACATTATTAATGTAGATTATCTGTGTTTGATTTTTATTTTTTGGATTTGCAGTTGTATTGTGTACGTTTTGCTGTTGTTGTAGGAGGAACGGTTTTATGTTTCTTCAGTGCACAGGTGTTGTACCAGGATGTAAATCCTGTTTTTGCTTTCAACAGAAAATCTCCAGAAGTATGTCACCACTATGGTGTGTGTGGCTTTGGACGGGGATCCTGTTATAGGTGTGATTCACAAACCCTTCACTGGGTACACAGGTGTGTTAATTTTAGGTTTACAGGCATATTTAAAACCAGATTAGCGGGTGGCTTTTGATCCAGGATCCAGAAGGCATTTTGGGAGTGCTGTAATGTTAAGAGGATTTGTGGTTTTCCCAGATCTTTTTTTGCATGTTTTTTTGTCAGTTACTGGCAACAAGAAATATGTGATTCTTTGACAAGACCGTATTTAACATTTAACAATGTGTAATGAGTAAGTGTATTAACAGTATATTAACATAATAGTAATTGGCTTTTTTAAAGTATTATGATTTCTAGTGTTTTTAATGACAAGTATAATGATTCACATTATCTATAAGGGCAGTATTGACCATTATACCTATAGTTTTCTGTTCTGAACTTGTGTTTTTAATGAATTCACATTGTGGTGCTCAAACATGCGTTCTCATCCTCAGCATGGGGTTTTGTTGGAGAGGGATCTAATGTGGCACCTCGTGCTTCCTACAACACAAACTTTCCTAAGGTGATCGTTTCACGCTCTCACTCAGGCAAGGTGAAGAGCTTCGTTCAGGTGGCTTTTGGCAACAATACGGAAATTATACCAGCAGGGGGTGCAGGTACTGCATTCTGTAAATCATCACCTTTTGAGAAACAAAAAAATGCACACTACCATTCAAATGTTTGGGGTCAGCACAATTTTATTTGAACTAAAGTGACAGTAAAGTAGGCATGTGATGATATAAAATTTTCACGTTGCGATAATTGCAAAAGCTTTTATTACGGTATGTGGTATTATCACAATATTAAAATACATTGCAAAAGATTTTTGTCATAATACAGTATAACAGGTTTAATAAGTTTTCTTGTAACTAAAAGAACTGAACATTTAAAATACAATAAAGCAATACACAAAAAATGTATAAAGGAAACAAATGTTTCAAATAGATTAAAGTGCAAAAGAATTATTAAGAACAGTAGGTAGCACTTTACAATGAGGTCTCATTAGTTAACCTTAGGTAATGCATTAACATTAACAATGAGCAATAGCTACATTTGTTACAGAAGTTATTATTCTTTGTTAAAAATTACAACTGTTAGTTTATATTAGTGCAGGTCCGTTAAATAATACAGTTACTATTCTTGATTTTAATAGCACCAGTGTTGGGGAAAGTTACTTTTAAAAGTAATGCATTACAATTTTGCGTTACTCCCTAAAAAAAGTAACTAATCACGTTACTTTTTATGGAAAGTAATGCGTTATGTTACTTTTGCGTTACTTTTTAAATCTGGGCAGGGTTTGCTTTTTTGTTTTTAATATAAAACAATTCTAATGTAAAAGCCCTTTTACACCAAAAGTGAAATGAATTCACCTCAGGCTGAAAGAAAAGTACATTTATGCAGGAGATCACTGTTCAGCTATGAAAAAAATGAAGCACAAATGTTAGTTTATCTAAAGTAATTTTTGCTTATTGATATGGTTAAATTGCATCATCTAAGGTCAGCAGCAAAGACACTGGTTAATAAAATGGGATTAAATACATAAAGGATATTTGTTTTATTTAACATATTTAATTATTGCAGGGTTGCGTCATATTCTGAATTTGCATTTCACTGTTTTTACTCATTTTGAGGAATACTGAATCTGTTTTTTGTAAGTGAGATGAACTTAATGCATGTTCCCATTTAGTCTAGAATACAGTAACATCATGTTTACTCCCAATTTCCCAACAGGAGACTTGTCAATCAATAAATCGGGAAAAAAAGTGACTCAGATATTTTCTTAGAAATTTAGTAAAGTAATGCGTTACTTTACTAGTTACTCGAAAAAAGTAATATTATTACGTAACTCACGTTACTTGTAATGCGTTACCCCCAACACTGAATAGCACGCTATTAAATGTTGAAATTAGCTAAGATTAATAAATGCTTTAGAAGAATTTTTCATTGGCAGTTTATGTTGACTAATGTTAACTAATAGAGCCTTAATGTAAAGTCTGACCGAACAACAAAGAAAAAAAAAAATAAATAAAAACTTTCAAACAATATCTAGGGCATGTTGTAGTCCAGATGACAATGTAAAAAAGTGTGAAAATCAATAACCTAATAAGTCTAAGTGTTTAGGTATTTGGTGCTGTGATGAATAACATTGCAAATATAAAAATCTGAATGGTTGTTTGAAAGAAACAAGAGTTTGATCAGAAAGAAAAAGTAGTGCAACTGTTTTGTTACGGGTTACTAGAGTAACTGTTGACATTTTTGTAGAAAATATAATGAACATCTTTGCAGACACAAGCTTGTGTTGTTGCCAACTGCAAGTCAAGCCAAAAAAGACAATATACTGCTATTATACGTATGGCAAGCCGCTTTGGCTTTTATTAATTCACAGGATATGAATTATTGATATCAACAATTAAATTGTTACTAATTAAAATGCTAATTCTTGAAATCAGGAATTGGATTTTTACTAGTAAAAATGGCTATTTTTGATATCAGGAATTACATTTCCACTAGTAAAAATGTTAAAGGCACAATATGTCATTTTTCGCCACGAGAAGGCGCCTATTCAAAACAAACAAGAAAAAAAGTTGTAGTTTGATGACGCTGTGATTGAGTATGGAATCATGGTAGTTGTTGTCTTCATCCTCATAGCCGATGCAATCCGATGGAACTTTGGCAGAAATCATGAGCTAATGTATTAAAGATTTATTAAGGTCACTGTAGTATGAAGCAGGGTGGGGCTGAGTCGTAGAAGTGAGACGAGGCTGCTTAAGCGATTCTTAATGAGAGACGAGTGCGATACATGGCTCAAAAGCCACGGAGCTTTTATTATGCCACAGTTGACCGCTTACGCTTCTTCCGGTTATGCGTATGTAGAAAAAAAAGCTGCTCTGTTTTATCATACTAGATACATTTGAGTGTGTTGAAGTGTTGTTATAATGCTACTCTGTGTGTTCATCACCTGTCAAATGAACTTCATAACACAAGTGTATTTCGGGTTTCCATGTTTTCTACAAAATCAAAATGGAAAAATTGAGGGTGAATGACGTCATTGGCAGGTGACGCAATGACTCAGTACGGTACACTAGTTAAAATTGCTTATTTCTCTGGATTTAAACATTCTTTGAAACATTTAGGATAATACACAAGTCAGCAAAATATATAACACTGTTCTAGTGGTATTTGGATATTTTAATAAAGAATCTTACATGTTGTGCCTTTAATTCTTGATATCAACAATAACATCAATACTCGCAGAAATACAAATTCAACTTAAATTTAAACTATAGCAAAAATTATAATTTTTGATATCTGTAATTGTATTTTTTACTAGTTAAAGGTCACCATAGGCTGCCATTCAAACGCAATGGTTATACCAAGAATTGATTTCTTACTTTAAATTCCAATTTCACATATTAGAAATACAATTCCTACTAGTAAAAACCTTTGTCCATGTCTATTCTTGATATCAACAATTGAATTGCTACTAGTTAAAATGTTCATTTTTGCTATAAGTAACTTGTTTGTCACTAGTGCATATGCAGTAAATTTAAAGTGCTATGGGATGCAAAATCGGATTTGAACAGTTGCAGTATACAGTGTGGACAGTCAGTCATCTAGATCGGATTCCAATGGGATATGTACAGAAATCGAATTTGGACTGATAGTCTGAACTACGCATACAACGGTGTTGTGCATTTTACCCAGTTGATGAGAAAAATAGTCTTTTATTAAAATGTTTTCAAAAAATCAGAATAATTTGTAATAAATAATCATTCACGGTAGTATTTTGAAGTGCCCACAATAACAATACTGTGCATATTCATTATCGTGGTGTATCATATTACCAAATACCAGCACATGTCTAAAAAAAAAAAAAAAAACAAAATAATGTTGTTCTTTTAAACTTTATATTTATTAAAAAGTCCTGAAAAAAAACTGTTTAATGTTTTCCACAATTTTTTTTTGCGTTGGAAATAAGAATAAATCAAATACATTTTAAAATCAACATATTAGAATGTTATTTATTTATTTTTTTTTTTGGAAAGGCTCACCCAACACTAAAGACTCGAGTCATGGTACTGAAACATTTTTGACATCACATGAATGCATCACATTACTATTATTATTTTAAATATATATATTGCACTATAAACAAATATTTAAAAGTGTGCAAAAATTTCACATTTTACGGTTTTACTGCATTTATGATCAAATCACAGCCTTAGTGAGACTTTTTACAAAACAATTCAAAAATCAACCCCAAACTTTTGACTTTTGGTAGTGTATTAAATATTTTTGTTTTTGCAATACAGTATGAATATTTATTGAACAAAATCATTGTCATTGCACTATAAAAACATCATGTCATTTTGAGAACTCAAAACTTTCTTGTTGGTTTAAAAACTACTTATACTGAAGCCAGGCTGCTAAAATGACAGGATGTGGAATGTGCTTCTTTATGATGTAATAGTCTGGCTAAACACTGCCTCCACAGATGAAGATCAATGCCTGCTTCTACATTACTGTTTAGCCTCACCCACCTATTCGTGCATGTGATGTAAATAACGAGTAAATAGCAAACACAGGTCTACTCAGAAATCAAACAACACTGGGGGAAAAAAATAACTTGTTTAGTGAACTTAATTAAATTAAAGTAAACTTTTCCATGAAGTTAGTTCAGGTTCATACAAGACTAAAACAAGTTCAGTTAAAGAAATAATGTTTATTTGGCTCAACAAAACATTATTTCTTTAATTGAACTTTATTTAGTCTTGTTGTATGGATCAGAACTAATTGTGTGGAAAATTATTTACTTAATTTAATTTCATTGGACAAGTTATTTTTTTATATTTGGCAAAAAATGTTGGCAAAACTTTGTCTAATCTTCAGACCTCTTCTAAATCTCAGTAAGAACTCTAATTTTCTTTCATTAAAAACACTTAATTTTTGTCAACATGTTTCTTAATGTGACCCCATGCAAAGCATGCTGGGAACTACACATCCACTTTTCAGTTAGTTGTGTCAACAATGATTTATGTAGTCCCAACACAAAATTATTAAGCTCAATTAATTTTCACAAATTTAAGTGGATTGAACATTACGGAAATAAGTTAGGTAAGAAAATTTCAAGAATTTAGTTATTTCTGCCTATTTTAACAAAGTAATTTGAGCAAGCATTAAAAATCATGAATAAAGAATAAAGATGGCTCTAAAGACAAGAAGACGGTGTTCAGTGCCAAGTTGTGGAAAAACACTCTTTGCATTGCCTTCTTTCTGATCCCAACCTTAGGAAAGAGTGGACGAACTTCATTTTAAATGAAGTTACAGACCGCGTCAAGAACTTGGTGGGACATTCTACCAGAAACAAACATTTCCACTTAAAAAATCCTGGGGGGAAAAAATATATTTTTTCTTGCATCTGAATGTTGAGTCATATGGAGGACATGTTAAACTATGAGAAACACATATCATAACATCTCAGCATGTTTTTATTTTTGAATAAAATACACTTATACGCATTTCACCCCTAAAATGTCAGGCCCTGTCACAGACAGATTTGTATATGTTAGAATGGTTTGCTAATGAATGTCTTTGATACAAATAGCATTTTCTTATTGGTCACATGTCCCTGATTGTATTTAACATAGATTTGTAATTCCTATAAGAAATATAAGCAACTTTGTGTTGCTAATATTTTGCCCGCCAGGCAACTTATATTGTTGTAAAAAAATTACCTTTACATAGGATATTTTTACAAAAACACAGTAGTGGACATATACCCCCACTATTATCTACACAGTTAAAGAGATTAATTCATCAGTATTTCCTCAAATAGTACATCATAATTTCCTGTGTGACAGGATTGACCGTGGTGTGACGGGACTGACGTTGCTGTGACAGGGCCTGACTTTATGGATTTCATTGTAGAAAAAGCTGTGTTGTGTTCTTTACGTTTTGATAAGCATTCCTATTTTAAATTATTATTTTAATGTTAATGTAATATTAGACTACGGTAAAGTTCAGGCAAGGACATATAATAAGGACCTAATTCATTAGAATATAACTGACAACTGATATATTTTAAACATCTTTTTAATTCAATAAACTAATTTCATTTTATTTCAAAATAAAAACATATTTCATTTAAATGTAATCAACAGACATTTAACTGACTAGCACAATGTAAAGTCACTGTGGTACCACATCGTATTACGACTCGGTAATACAGGGTAATACAATGGTAATATCTACATTATTACTTAGGAAATTACATTGTAATAACGGAAATTGCATATGATTTCCTAGGTAATAATGTAGATATTACCATGCAGGGCTCAACGCTAAGGATTTTTCTACTGGTTCAAATTTTTACTTCTCCGGTCAAAATTTTCACTGGCCCTGCCACAAAAAAAAAAAAAAAAAAAAAAAATTCATTAAAAAAAAAACAAAAAAACAGTAGTCGTTGTTATCATTGTTTTTGACCATGTTATCTTTTATTTTAATAAATAAGCTTATATCAAAATAACATTAAAATTTTACATACCAACTAAATTGTACAATTCTCGATTCCAATTTCAATATCACAGCAAATCCTACTAGCCTAACAAATATAGAGTTCAAACATTAGTTGTTTATTCAAAAATTATTTTATTATTATTATTTTGTTATAAATGAAACAATGCCTAAATGAACGCAAATTCAGTCTCTGCTAGCAGGTGGCGCTTATGGAATAATGATACAGCGTATCCATGGTTACCGCTATAAACGAAGCAGCGTCATGCTTATGAAGACAACTTTAAATGCATTATACAGAGGCAAATGAAAAGAAAACGCCATGTAAACGTTTCTTAAAACAGTCAGTTCCCCTCAGAGATACATTAATATCAACCCCGTTTCAATATTGTGAACTGTGATCTCACTCTGCCTGCTGTAGTATTTTTTCTTTTTTGGCGTTCGTCTTCAGCGTCTCTGGCCTCTGTTAACGGATGTTCAAAGAGTTCATAATATTTCTACACACATGACAATTTGAAAAAATATTGCATGCAGTTTGTGTCCAAGGCCGGAACAGAGATGGGTTGAAATATGTCCAGTTGATCGGTGCATCTGTACTCCACTGTATAAATTTAAATATAGATTAATTATTCTAACAGCTACAAAGTTACTCAGGTATTTTGACATACTGTTGTAGGTTATCTGTCCCTCAGAGACGCGTCTTTCTGTGATCGTTTGAAATTTTAAATAAACGAGACTTAAAAACACGTGCAAATATTAAACTTTCGTGACGACGCAGCAGTGGCCCGATCGGGCCAGTGACAGATTCGTCAACTGTCCCAAGCGTCTTTCCCACTGGCCCTGGGCCATCGGGCACTCCTTATTGTCGAGCCCTGCCATGATATCACCTTGTTGTGATGTGAAGTGGTACTGTGATGGTAGCCTTTTCTAACCTTGAAGGCCCTGGCCCTGGCCCTGGAGCTGTGGCCTTTCCCTTAGGCCTAGTTTTTTTTCTGATGTTCTCTCCATAATTTGTCTTTGTGACTTGTGAATACTTTTCCTCTATCCTTTTTTCTGCTTCCATCTCTGCCTTTCTTTCTGAAGATGTTTCTCCTTTCTCTCAGGGTCTGCATTTAGTTGTGCCCGACATTGCCTTTGTCTCTCAGCTGCACTAAATGGAGTCATCTAAGTGTCTGAATCAGCCTGTCTGAAATGGAATAATTACAGTCATCATTACTCAAAGTTAATATAAATGACAATTATATCTACATATGTATTGAAATATCATTATTTATACTAAGTGCAACCCCAAAAGCAGTGCTACATAGGCCTAAGTAAAAGAGGGACAAAATGAAAATAAAAATTGATGGATGAATATAAAAAGCTGAATTTACAGTGTAATGTCTATTTATTAAAAATAATGTTTTACTATGGCATACTTTAAAAAAAAAACATATTATATGCAATAAAGGTCATAAAAAATAACAATGCCATTCATTTGTAAGGCCATATCACAGGACTGATGTGACAGGGCCTGACGGTTGGCCATTTTAAACTTTTAAACCTGACGGTTTGGGAAAATATAGCCGTGAATGAATGAATACTACTCCTACAAAAAACAACATGATGCCAACATACTGAAGATGTTAAATTGTGAGCGGATTTGGGATATCTTGAACGGTTGATTTATGGTGATTTATTAAAATAGCAGTAAAAAACATGACCGTAATTTTAAAATGCAGCATCCAAACACTTCAAATTTTTTTTACATACATAGAACTAGTAATTCAGAGAAATAAATGCTTAGTTTCATCGATATAAAATAGTCTAAAAAAAATAGAAAATTAAAAAACTATTCAACATTTGATCTCACTCTAACTCTCTCACTCTAACTCTGTGTCGGGGGATGGGATTAAGTCTGTGTATGTGTGTGTGTAAGTGTGACTGGGGGTAGTTGAGGGGCTGTGTGTGTGTGGGAGAGAGAGAGAGAGAGAGTGCATTTAAAATGCATTATCCTAACTCTTCACAACTTTTTACATATGAAAAACAGGTCATTCTTAGGAGATATGTTTATCATTTTTTCAGAGACCACAGAAACATTTAAAATACCACACTTGTAAACTAGCAGATGAAGACTGTAATACCAAGGATGAACACAAGATGACCTCATAGGATAAGGAATCTTTTTCAGCTCATTCTTAGTGTATCAGAATGACTTATAAGCACTTTGCTTTTAACGCTTTCATTGCTGTGACCCTTCAGTCCGAACTGCTACAGGGTTACTCTCAATGCATGTGCCGCGGGGCACCATTTTTCTGATGGCACCAGGGTTGCGGATGCGCTGGCGGCGAGGGCCCGTCCATCGCTGCTTGCAGCTATATTTAGGGCCCGAGCCCTGAAAGGGCGAGAGCCCTATTGTTTTTCGAAGGATTCTTCTTTATTAGGGCCCGAGCCCTAAAAGGGCGAAGGCCCTATTGATCCCCTAAACATTTTATTATTATTATTAGGGCCAGAGCCCTAAAAGGGCGAAGGCCCTATTGTTTTTCTAAGGATTATTAGGGCCCGAGCCCTAAAAGGGCGAAGGCCCTATTGATCCCCTAAGGATTATTATTATTAGGGCCCGAGCATATGAAAAACAAGTAATTCTTAGGAAATATGTTTGGCACGTTTTCAGAGACCGCAAAAACATTTAAAATATCACACTTGTAAACTGGCAGATGAAGACTGTAATTCCAAGGATGAACACAAGATGACCTCATAGGATAAGGAATCATTTTAACTCTAAGCCTATCTCAGTCTCATTGTATCAGAATGACTTAAAAGCATTTTGATTTTAACCCTTTCATTGCAGTAACCTTTCAATCCAAACTGGTACAGTGATGCTATTAATGCATGTGCCCGCTGGGCACCGTTTATCTGATGGCACCAGGGTTGCGGATGCGCTGGCGGCGAGGGCCCGTCATCGCTGCTTGCAGCTATATTTATTATTAGGGCCCGAAGCCCTGAAAGGGCGAAGGCCCTATTGATCCCCTAAGGATTATTATTATTATTATTATTATTATTATTATTATTATTTATTTATTTTTATTTTTATTTTTTTCCACCTTTCGGGGCATTTTGGGGGTCTTAACATACTCAAAAACTCGTGAAAATTGGCACACACATTGGAACGCCGCAGAGACTGGGACCCGGGCGTGGCACAGAGGCTCTATGGCGCCCCCTGGAACACAGTCAAAAAACTTGATGTATATCCCGCACATATACATATGAAACTCTGTACACCTATAGATCTCACTGAGCTGAACAACTCTCGCACTCTATGTCATTAGCTAATCCCAACAGGAAGTGAG
>NW_026129381.1:0-60320 GCF_022985175.1 Labeo rohita | reverse complement strand
CCCGTCTGGTCACAAGCCTGTTTCAGGGCTCCCCGTCTGGTCACAAGCCTGCCCCAGAGCTCCGTCTGATCTCAAGCCTGCTCCAGAGCTCCCGTCTGATCTCAAGCCTGCTCCAGAACTCCCCTCTGATCTCAAGCCTGCTGCAGAGCTTTCGTCTGCCTGGTCTCCAGCCTGACCCAGAGCTCCCCGCTGATCACAAGCCTGCTTCAGAGGTCCGTCGGGTCTCAAGTCTGCTCCCGAGCCTTCCCCATCGGAGAAGCTGCGCCAAAGCCTCCAGAGGTGTCGGCGTCGGCCGTAGAACCTCTTATGGAGGGGGGCTTAACTGCTAAACTCTCTGCTTCTCTCTTTTTCCTGTCTGCATCCTCTGTCACTGCTCTCCCCAGGTCCCCGTCCAAGACGCAGCCTCCTGTTCCGCCCCGGAGGGCGGCTCCGCCTCCTGTTCCGCCCCGGAGGGCTGCTCCGCCTCCTGTTCCGCCCGGAGGGCTGCGGTACCTCCTGCTCCGCCTCCTGTTCCGCCCCGGAGGGGCTGCGGTACCTCCTGCTCCGCCTCCTGGTCCGCCCGGAGGGCTGCTGCGCCTTCTCCCCTACTCTGTCTGCCTCCTCTGTCCCTGCTTTCCCCAGGTCCCAGACCGTGACGCAGATTCCTGTTTCTCCCTGGAGGGCTGCTCCGCCTCCTGCTCCGCCACCAGCTCCGCCCTGGAGGGCTCCTGCTCCGCCTCCGCCCTGGAGGGCTCCTGCGCCTCCTGCTCCGCCTCCAGCTCCGCCCTGGAGGGCTCCTGCTCCTGCTCCGCCTCCGCCCTGGAGGGCTCCTGCGCCTCCTGCTCCGCCTCCAGCTCCGCCCTGGAGGGCTCCTGCGCCTCCTGCTCCACCTCCGGTTCCACCCTGGAGGGCTCCTGCGCCTCCTGCTCCGCCTCCAGCTCCGCCCTGGAGGGCTCCTAAGCCTCCTGCTCCACCTCCAGCTCCGCCCTGGGGCTCCTGCGCCTCCTGCTCCGCCTCCAGCTCCGCCTCCAGCTCCGCCCTGGAGGGCTCCTGCTCCGCCTCCGCCCTGGAGGGCTCCTAAGCCTCCTGCTCCGCCTCTGGCTCTGCCCTGGAGGGCCTTTGCCCAGCCGATTCTGCCTCAGTCTCCTGGCCCCCCACCGCTCCCTGGACTGTTTTTTTCTGCTTATTCGGTTGGAGCGTCTGGAAGCCGCTCCTTGGGGGGGCTATGTCACGAATCTGGTCGGTGTTCTGCGGACTACCCACCACCAGATGTCACTCTCACCTTTTCATGCTCTCTGACTGTTGCTTTGCATTTTGGACTGCATCTCCCATCCTCCACCGCGCTGATTGCGTCAGCCTCCATGACCAATCAGGCGCTCTATAAAACCACGGACTTCCTTGTACACTGCACGGAGTGTTGTTTGGTTGCTATCTTGTTTATGTTTCCTAGTTTCCTAGTCCCCTAGTTTGTATTTGCGCCTGGTTTATCGTATACGACTCATCGCCGCCTGCCTTTTGGACTCTCGCTCTGGTTATTGGTATATTCTCTCTCGGATCGCCCCTATGGATAATGCTCGCTCCTGTTTTGACCCTGCCTGCCTGACCATGTATCTGTCTAGTCCTTCTAATAAAAGCTTGCACGTGGATCCGCTCGCCTCTCGTCTCACTCGCACTGTAACAGTTCACAGTTTTTCTGGCACAGTAGCTTCATAATAATAAAAAAATGGATTAGGTGTGGATTAGCTTTATTAAAAATGCATTTCAGATCCTGCAATCTGCTAGGAAAACTGCATTATCAACACATCTGACTATCAATTAAGACAAATTATTAATTCCTCCAGATTCCCCTCCTGTCTCCCTCCTAGTAGCCGGAAGCGTATTTGTGCAGTGCTGCCGTGATCCATGTTGCCTTGCTTGGTGGTGCCCAAATACAGACGAATGCTTTTGTGATGACCCATCTGTCAGGAAGCCAGAGGCAAACACTTCTGCTCTGTGTGGTTATCAGTATTTCTGTTTGCAGAGGGATGTGCCATAATCACATTGGGTTCAGGAGGTGTGTGGAGTGGATGTATGACACTCATAGTCACAGCACCGGATCTCTGTCTCTGTTTCTGTTTATCTGTCTCTCTTTCGCTCAGGTTTTTCATGGAGTGCATTGTAAGAGTATTCATCACCCAAGTTGTGTTCCTGTCTACAGTATGCTCCCTACACACTCAACAGGGCGTATCTGTAGAAGTTCACTTCACTTAAAAAAAAGTTATCAATTGGAACAACCTGCAGTGTCATGAAAGACAACAATCTGCTTGAGTACTATACAGTGCCTTGCGAAAGTATTCATATTCATACCTTAATTTTTTTTCATGTTTTGTTATGTTGCAGCCTTATGTTGAACTGCTTTGAATTACTTTTTTTTCCACATCAATCTACACTCCATACACCATAATGACAAAGCACAAAACAATTGTGACAACTTTGCAAATTTATTAGAAAAAAAAAAAAAAAAAAAAAAAAATGATTTGCAAGTATTGCAAGTGCATTGCAAGTATTCAAACCCTTTTCTGGGACACTTGAAATTTAGCTCAGGAGCACTCATATCACTTGTAAATGTTACTGCACTTCAAGTGTAGTTAAACTGTGGCAAATTCATTTGAATGAGTATGGTTTGGCACACATCTCTCAGAAAAGGTCTAACAGCTGAAAATGCATATCAGAGCAAAAACCAAGCCCTGAGGTCGAAAGAACTGCCTGTAGAGCTTAGAAACAGGCTTGCGTCAAGGCACAGATCTGGGGAAGAGTTCAAGAAAAAATTCTGCTGCATTGAATGTTCACAGAAGCATGTAGTCTCCATTAGCCAGAATAGAAGACACTTGGAACAACTAGGACGCTTCCTAGAGCTGACCTCCTGGCCAAACTGAGCAATTGATGGAGAAGAGGTTTAGTTATACTGGTGACCAAGAATCTGATGGTGACTCTAGCTGAGCTCCACGATCATATATGCAGATGGAAGAAACCTACAGAAGGACAAACGTCACTGCAACACTCCACCAATCTGTTCTTTATGGCAGTGTGGCCAAACTGAATCCTCTCCTCAGTGAAGACACATAAAAACCCACTTGGAATTTGCAAAAAAAAAAAAAAAAAAAAAAACAAACGGACCCTCAGACTGTGAGAAACAAGATTCTCTGATCTGATAAACCTCTGCTCATCTGCTGCTGATCACTTGCAGAGTACTATCCCAAAAGTAAAGAGTGCTGGTATCAGCCTCATGCTGCGGGGCTGTTTTCAGCCGCAGGGACTGAGGGACTCATCAGAGTAGAAGGAAAGCTCAACACAGATGTGCAAAGCTTGTTCCATTATACCCAAAAAGACTTGAGGCTGTAAAGGTGTTTCAAAAAAGTACTGAGTTAAGGGTATGAATACTTATGCAGTGGACTTATTTCAGTGTTTTATTTTTAATAAATTTGCAAAGTTGTCACAAATCTGTTTTTGATTTGTCATTATGGTGCATGGAGTGTAGATTGATGTAGGAAAAAGTAGTTAAAGCAGTTTAACATAAGGCTGCAACATAACAAAATGTGAAATGAATGAAGGGGTATGAATACTTCCGCAAGGCACTGTATATAGTGTTCAATAACACATACACATTATGTATTGTATGTGTATACATGCATATGTATTATGCATTGAAAAAAATGAAAACTTTTACTCAGCAAAGATGCAGTGAATTGATTAAAAAATTACAGTAAGGACATTTATAATGTTACAAAAGATTTGTTTAGAATAAGCACTGTTCTTTTGAACTTTCATTAAAGAATCCTGAAAAAAAGTATCATGCTTTCCACAAAAATATTAAGCAGCAAGAAGACAGTATTCAAACGTATTCAAAACGCTGAAGTCTGGAGTAATGGCTGTTGAGAACTCAGAAATAAATTACATTTTAAAATACATTAAATAGAAAAGTTAAGTAGACAAACAACATTTAAGCACAAGAGACGTCTTTTGGAAAATGGTTAAAATAGGAATATTTGAAGATGATGTAACGCAGGGTCTTGGCCAATCAGCTGTTTATTGTCATAAGATTCTCTTTCGTGAAATGTCAGTTAATATCTAAGCTCTATAAATACAGATTCTTAATATTACACAAAGATTGCATTAATATTTACCTTTGCCTGCAGTTGGAAAGTTACTTAGTATAATAAATACACTGAACTTTAAAGGTGTAAATTTCTTGAAAATGTTAAAAGTGTTTAATATGAGGAGATGAATCTTTGTCTCATTTGCTTCAAGCATTTTAAGCTCTTTCTTTTTTAGCAGCATACACACACACATACATACACAGACATACACATTTATTAAGAAGGATTCAGTAGATCTTTAACTAACCGGCATGTCTGGACACTGTGGCCTTTTCAGCTGGCAGAAATTGATGACCAAACTTCACCCATCATCATGGAAACCAGTGACTTCTCGACATTAGGAGCCTTCGACTTGTGTGGCTTTGACCTTTGAGTCAGAAACTCTGAAGAAAGTCACCAGCTCGCTGAGTTTGGCATGGATTGTGTGTGTGTGTCTGCTGGAGTGCACACAAATATATTTATGGATGCTGTTCCCTCTCCTGTTGGCCCTGTCCAGGTGTGTGTGTGTAGTTTCAGATGAGTGCGGTAATTGAAGAAGTGAGTTGCAGCGGGTGCTTTGCCTAATTGGGCAGATGGCTCTGTGAGTCTCCCTCAGTGATGCGGTGGCCTTTAAACAAAACATACACACACGACAACACCTTTCCTATCACACATACGCACATGCAATTATCATTTCCCCTTTTGTCTGCCTCATCAGCCCTTAGTTTATCTCCCAGAGATAAACCTCCATCTGTTCATATGAATGGATGCCTAAAGATTTGTACTTGTGAGAGTCTTAGTCGAAGTACATTAGAAGTTCCCTCTAGGCTGCAGGATTGTTTGAGACCATTGTTGTTGTTTATTTTTATCGTGGATCACTTGTGAACATTCATTGGCTTCTCAATCTGAGCTGCTTCCCAACATCTGCTCGATTGTTCACTCTGTGGTAGGTCTGTGCTCTACAGTCCAGCTTATTGGAATACTTGATTCTGATTGGTCAGTTGCAACAATCATACAACAATAAATATCATTTCATTTTTCTTGTTTTCTTAATTTACCCTTTACAAATATTGAAAATAATAGAAAAGAACTACAATATTATTGTTGGAATTGTTATTGAACTATTATCAGAATGTTTAGAATGTCGTGTAATAAGTAACCTATTTTGTTACAGCAACACTTCCTGCGTGGAACCTGGAAATCTGTGAATCCTTCAGTTCCTGTCAAACAGGTGTGCTGAATTCCTCTGAGCTGGATTGCTGTCTGTCTGACAGTCTTTTAAACTGCTCTGTGATCAGACTAAACTCAGAAGCTCTTTGATGGCAGTTTGGAGCAGGACAGATCCCAGGACAATAGTCTGGAGGTGTCGAAGCTCTGGAAGGTTAGAGCTCATGAAGGAAGAGCGGCGCACAGGATGTCTGTTGCTGTTGTTTTATCTTGTTTTCCAGTGGCTCCCTAGAGATGCTCAAGTACATGTTGTGTGTGAATAGCGCCGTTTTGTTCAGAGAGAGAGAAACGGAGGGAGAATAAAAGGGTCTTCTGACCCATGATATTGTCAGGCGTCTGTGCTGATGTTCAGAAAAGAGAGTTTAGAATAAGAAAAGACTCTCAGCACACAAGAGGACCGGAGTGGGGAAGCTGAAAGAAACAAGACAACAATGTCAGTTGTAAAATTAAAAAAAAAAAAAAAAAAGTGCTGGAACAAAACATGGTGAATTGAGATTATGGGGTTATGGGGTTGGGGGTTGGGGGTTTTGCAATTTCAGGTTGTATCGTGAACTATTTTAATGATAAGATTTCATGATTTACAGTGCTTCTGCCAAGTTTACATTCCCCTTTCAGATGTGATGTTTGCATTTTTTAAAGAGATCAGAACAAAAAAGGTGTGATAATAAAATTGTTTAAATATATATATATATATATATATATAGTACTAACCTGAAGATGCTCCATATACTGTATGTTGCTGTATTAAAATACTTCACAAGATTAAAAGATAATTCACTTACATTTTTTTTTCTTTTCAAACTTTGTTTATACCCTTTCAATGCCCTTCTCAATATTGAGTGTTGTCTCAAGTGGCAAAGCTGGATCTCAGTATCATATAGCTATTATGTGAAAAAATTCAAATCTGTAAAACATACAGAGAGACCAAATAACTTACAGTATTTGGAAGATTTTTTTAAATGGTTAGTTCACTCAGAAATGAAAATTCTGTCATTAATTACTCACCCTCATGTTATTCCAAGCCCGTAAGACAGTCATTCATCTTCAGAACACACATTAAGATATTTTTGATGAAATCTGAGAGATTTCTGACAGCAACGCAATCAGGGCCTAAAATTAACACTCGCCAAGCGCCAAATGCGAGTAAAAATTGGCATTGGCGAGTAGATGTAACAGTGTCAGTCGCCAGTTAGTGATAACAACAGCCAGTTTTTAAAGAGATTCGCTGTTTCTGATGTAAGCGAATAAAATACAATGCTTATCATACAAACCGGCTGATAAGCAGTGTGATGGCCAGCTTGTCTCTAGACACGGTTCTAATAACATTTACCTGAGAAGATATTGCTGCTACATTTCAGAAGATTACATTTTTCCTTTTTTATTCTTCATAACCAGAGAATGTGGCGACACGTACCTGGGGTTATGCCGTCTAATCGGTGCAGTGAAGTATAGTTTGAAAGGTTGCACGTTTGACTGTACGCATACACTGAGCCGCTTCAGAAAGCGCATCAGTAGCGCTTCAACAGACGAAAACAGACACAATTACATCAAAATGTGTGGTTTTGGTGAGTTACCTTGTAAACAAAGTCTTAAATGAATTATAAAGTCTTAAATGACCGTAAAGAGTTGAGAGAATATCGGATATGTGTCAGATCTACATCATGTGCATCAGGTTTTAAAGAGACAGTGCTGATTTTAAAGTGAAACCTGCTGACTTTATGGAAATCAAAGAACAAAAGAAAAAGAGAGATCACTCGACTGCTCTAGTTGCTGATTAACTTTGGTACTTTGAATAAAGATTAATCTGCATAATTTATGCATATACAATTTAGATTTCATGGGATTTTTTTTTTTTAAATCACTTGAATTAAAAGTTGTTATATATTTCAGAGCCTATTAAATGTTAAAAATTAATGGCTTTCAATTATACTGTGATATTGAATGGCTGTAATTAATAGGCAAATTTGAGGGAAAATGCATTTAATAGAGACAAAAATAATGTTTAGTCATTGTAGTAATAATACAATGGGCCGGTTCATTTTATCACATCACCGGCCATTGGCAGGTGTGGTAAAAAGTTAGTTTTAGGCCCTGAACACAAAGCATAGACAGTAACTCAACTGAAACATTCAAGGCCCAGAAAGATGGTAAAGACATCAATAAAATAGTCCATGCAACATCAGTGGTTCAACCTTAATTTTATAAATTTACGAGAACACTTTTTGTGTGCAAAGAAAATAAAAATAACAACTTTATTCAACAATTTCTTCTCTTCCGTGTCAGTCTTCACCACACATTCTGACGGTGAACAAAGATCTTACAGGTTTGGAGTGACATGAGGGTGAGTAATTAATAACAGAATTTTTATTTTTGGGTGAAAGTTTCCTTTAAGAATAGTAGGCACCTTCACGGCTCAGGACAAAACAAGAACTCATGCATGTAAAATTTTGAATAAGATGCTATCTTTAGAATCAGTTGTCTTGTGGAATATAAAAAACCCTGCAATTTCTTTATGACGCCTCATGTTTATTTATTTATTTTTTTAGATAAACATCTTGCAG
This sequence comes from Labeo rohita, assembly GCF_022985175.1. Taxonomy (NCBI): domain Eukaryota; kingdom Metazoa; phylum Chordata; class Actinopteri; order Cypriniformes; family Cyprinidae; genus Labeo; species Labeo rohita. The sequence continues at coordinate 52,438 of NW_026129381.1, read as the reverse complement.
ATGCTGTCAGATTATGAGCAGAACCGTGCATTCATTTAAATCCCTCTCAGAATATCACTTGATGTGATGTATTTTGCAAATATCTGCCAACATCTTTCTCTCTTTCTCCCATCTCAGTGGGAGTGACTGCTCTGAACACCAGCCCTGGCTGTTTGAATGTGTCCTCTGGAAGAAGGTGTCCTGAGATGCAACAGAGGTGACAACGTGAATCAAGCAATGAGGCACACTTAATGAAAGCTTTTGTTAAGTCTACAGCTGTGTTTTTTCCCTATGTGCTTTTGTGAGTCAGGCCAGGTGACAGGTACGAGATAAAAATAGAGAGACGGGAGAAAGAAATCCGTGGATGGAAAAGAGGCAGAGGCATAAACGTGAATCTTGGTTGCCTTCCTATTTATTTTGATGTAATTTGACTAAAGCATGTATTAAATAGCCTATAATGTGAAGTATTAGATAAATTACAAGATTTATGCAAATGGGTTTGCGTTTCCCAAAAACACTGTTGTGCTAAAAAAAAAAAAAAAAAAAAAAAAAAAAATCATTACAGCACAAATGACTCGAAAAATCCCATTTGTTATTTAAATTTATTCAACATTTCCAAAAGATAGAGTAGGACTGACAAACATAGCATAGATTTATTTAATTTACAGCTTTATTGTTTCTTTTATATCTTCTCTGTAGAGGCTTAGCTAAACGTGTCTGATGCAATCTCATTGGCTCTATATCACATCTTTGACTGGCTAAAGCATAGAACATTTCTCAAACCAATAATGTGGCAAAGACGAAATATAGTTCATGCTCTGGTGTTGGTACAGATACACACACACTCCCACGCTCACACACAAGCGCACGTGCACACTCACAAATAAACCTCATTTGCTCACATTCATTCGTCCCAGCGGAATAAAATATTACTGTGTAAATATTCTCACTGCATGTTGTTGCATTTGTTAGCAGGAATGACTGAGTGACGAGTGAAGCCCCTCAACAGCACCTCAACTCTCCTCAGATATACATCCTCCAGCCCTCTTCAAAATACTGTTTAAGCTTCTTACGTCTGAATTTCGCCATAATGTTCGGGTTATAAAAGAAATAATCGCTATAAAGTAGTAATACTGTGGATATGTGGTTTATATAATTTGAAATACCATCTAATATTTGCCAAACTCTCTTCTGTTGTTTTTATTTGAACTTTTTAGTTGTTTTTTTTTTTAATTTAGCTTCAGAAAAATATTGTTTTTGTGTCCATCACAGGCTCTCCACTCATTCTACAGTAAGTTAACTAATACGCTAAAGCGTACATAAGCCATCTTGTTCTTAAAAAAAAGAGTTTAGACTATTATAAGTCATCTGCTGTTTCTGGAGGGGCAGGAGGTGACTGAGAGGAGGGAGATTAGGGTTGAGTGCTAATTGACAGGGGAGGAAAGGTGTCATGGGAAGCGGGAGTAGCAGAGTATCAATTGTCTAAATTGAGTATCAAGTGCTTGTAAGGAATAACATTCATTCACAACGCTCATCAGCTACTGCAGTCCCAACAGAGTACAACACATACGAAAACAATGCAGATGGAAACCAGTTACCAACAATAGCCAACAGGGGGTGCTGTGTCCAATGCAGAGGTGAAGGAGAAATCGGACACGAGCGTCAGAATTATAAGAATACATAAGTTGCCATCAGATCCACATTTCCTTCAAAAGTAACTTACTTTTTTCCACAGGTTGTCAGGGATACTCTTAACATTAGGTATCTGTGGGCAAAAATAGTTTTACTGAGGAACAGCACATGAGGATGAGGTTAAAGATCTCTGCCAGTCACTCTTGGAGTCTTACAACAAGAAAGACAAGAATGCCCTTTCAACACCGAAAGAGAAAAACGTCAATTTTTATCACTTTATTTCCTTGTCTTTTTTCAATCACTAAGGTGATTTGAAGAGAAGCTACCGAACCCTCGTTCCACGGAGTCTCTTTCTGTAACAATGTGTGCTGAAGCAATGCAGAGATCCTGGTAAAATAAAGCGCTTGGGATGATAAATGCTCCTTCTTTCACTTCCTTTTTCCTTTCGCTGTATTTCTTTCCTTCCAACTGCTTTTCCTCTGCGCTCACATATTCAGTCGGCGTAAAGAATGAAGCCAGAGAAGGTGCTGTATTTGTTGTTGTTGCCCCCGTGGGCTTTGCCACCATCCAGTTTGATGTAGACTTCATCGCCAGCGTCTAGATGCAGAATCACACTGTTTGAAGCGTAGTCATAGTTCTGATCAGCATCTTGAGCGATCGCGCTGGCTCGCACCTACACGAGAGAGACAGAGAAAGATGAACAAGGAGCATTAGTAATCGAAAATAATGTCTGTCTAACACATTTGGTCAAGGTTTAGCTAGTTAGCAAGCTCCCGATAAACCCTGATCCAATTCTGCCATTACTCACTCTCATGTCGTTCTAAACCCATAAGACCTTCGTTCATCTTCAGAACATAAATTAAGATATTTTTGACAGCGACGCAACTAACACATTCAAGGCCCAGAAAGGTAGTAAGGACATCAATACAATAGTCCGTGTGACATCAGTGGTGCAACTGAAATGTTATGAAGCTACGAGAATACTTTTTTGTGTGTGGAAAGAAAAAAATAACTTTATTCAACAATTTGTTCTCTTCCGTGTCAGTCTTCGACACGCATTCACAAGAGTATCACAATGCATGCATGTGGTGCTGCTGACGCAGGGACTGGCGTTCTAAAGAAGAGAAGAAATTGTTAAATATAGTAGTTATTTCTGTTTTCCTTTCACACAAAAAGTATTGTTGTAGCTTCATAAAATTATGGTTGAACCACTGATGTCACATGGACTATTTAACTCATGTCCTTACTACCTTTCTGGGTCTTAAACATGGTATCTATGCAGGGTCAGAAAGCTCTCAGATTTCATAAAAAATATCTTAATTTGTGTTCTGAAGATGAACAAAGGCCTTACGGGTTTGGAACGACATAAGGATGAGTAAATAATAACAGAATTTTCATTTTTGGGTGAACTGTCCCTTAATTCATTTACATTGATTCAAAATTAGCAGTATTTCTGCAAGTAACCTCATAGTTGATTGACTAAAAATGATATAGATTTCAAATGTCATACTGCATAGGTCCTGCGCCAGCCAAGCAACTGCCATTGGGATGTATGAGAATGCAAATGGATAGCTTTCTCCAGATATTAAAGACAGATCACACGATGAGAGTTTTAATTTAGTGACAGTCTCCTTTTCTGACTCTGAAAAATAAAATCTGCAATGTCTGCGGAGGTTAAATCTCCCTCATTAAGCAGGAAGTATCAGATATCCATCAACACATAAGCGCGCACAAGACTCCAGGATGCATGAAAACACGCAAGCACTGACACGCATTCAGATTGGCTTCAAATTTATGACAACTGTTCTCGTTCACCTGAGCGGGCCGGGAAAAGATTGAGACACGGATGGATTTAATATGTGTGGATTTGTTCAAGTACCACACAACAGTGTTGGGGAAATTGCTGAGGATTTCTGTAATCTGTCTGGTGAATGAAAGTTCGAGCTGATGGAGGCATGAATATGTACGGCTTGACTGCCTGGTTTTAACTCACAACAAGCTGTGAAATGTGAACGCGTTTTAAAAGCAATGAATGTGACAGGCTGACTTTTATTTTTCCAGTTCATTATCAGACAGAAAGTTCAGCTTCAGATAAGTGCTAATGTCTGTGTTATTTATTAGAGAGAAAGAAGGAAGGAAGGAAGTGTTTGTGTGGGAGTGTATTTGTGTGTCCTTGTGTTCTGGATCTAGATGACCTCTGTTCCATCTAATTAAGAGTTCTGTTTGAAAGGTTTTTGCAGACTCGAGGGAGAGCTCCGTAGGCAGAGGTGTTAGAGCAAATCCCGATACACTATTATAATCAACACCAGTGTGTGTGTGGTGGAGCTTGTGTGTGTATGTGTGTCCCTCCCACACAATGTGGCTTGCGCTCATTGGTAATACTGGTAAGAAATGTACTGTAGAGGGAACAGGGTTTCTGAAGGGGAAAGGTCAGAAATGAATTCGCTGTGCTGCTTTTGCATAAGTAAAATGTACATACTCTGTACAGCATGTTGCATTTACCTATTCTGACAAACCAATTTTTTGTATTTTGTATAAAAGGGAATTTTAACGGGCCACCCACAGCAGTTGATGCCGGGTCCTTCATGCCATTCCAAACATGTTTGATTTTGATTTATTCTGTGGAACACAAACACACATACACACACAAAAATAAAAATTTTGAAGAACAGTTTTTGCTCATTCAGAGAAAGTCAATGAAATTCAAAACAACAATGGACCCCACTGACTGAACCAAAAAACACAAAGATGTGTTTAAAAATATCTCGTTTTTTTTTTTTTTTTTTTTTTTTTTTTGTTTGTTGTTGTTGCTGATAGCTTTGTGGTTAGTGCGCCGGCATATAGCGCAACTGTGTTTATGGTGACCCGAGTTTGATTCCCATCTCGAGGTCCTTTGCTGATCCTGTCATCTCTCTACTGTCCTGTCAATTAAAGGCATAAAAAGCCTAAAAATAAACAAAAATATCTCTTTCTGTATTCAGTTGAAGAAATAAAGTCAAAGGTTTTGAATAATGCCAGAATTTGTATTTCTTATGAAAGGCCAAATTTTTTATACCAAATTTCAGCCACATTTTAAGATATGACTGCATTTATCTTTTTACAACATGCATTCAGTAAGGTCAGTAACATACTTTACAACCAATACTGCAAAGTATAGATGATGATGGGGTTTTTTTCTGCTAAGCGTTGTGTGTTGTGTTAGCTACCAACGTGCTAATGTCAAAGCAAAGATAACAAGATGATTCACTCATATGATTCTTGCTGTGTCTCATATCAAAGGCTATTTTCTATCTTTAAAATGTAATGTTTGCTTCTTTGCAATAAGCCTCAACAGCTGCATTTCCATTACCCTTCACATTGTACAAATTGAAAATGCACTTAATGGAAACACATCAACTTCACAAAAACTCCCATATGTCGCAAAAAAGTTTTTACGCTCGTACGAGGTGGTTTATCAGGCAATTCGAAAAAGGAATATTTTGCAAAACTGCATTGGAAATGGCGTTTTCGCATTTACAGGTTACCTTGCGTCACATGATCATTCTTTAGTGAGGTGTAACCTCAAAAAAAACACCTCAGATGTGGCCACTTACACAAGCACTGACTACACAATGCTTGAAAACAGCTTTCCTTGCCATTAAAGCTTGGATAACCCTTTATTTACACTGCACAAGTCTGCTGAGCTGATCGTGGCCACTCTAGTCCATGTTTATGTTTATACCAGGCACACCACGGCTCATTTCACTTTCAGAAGCGCACCAAAAACAGCTGCGATATACGTAAACCTACTAGTGGCTTGACTCACAAGTGGAAAAAATTCCGTAGTAATTGCATAACATCGGTTAATGAAAACAACGTCAAATCGCAACAGTATTTTATCGACATTTATAAAATAGCGCAAAAGTTTTGCGCATATATGCATTGGATGCGCACCTAGTGAAGCAGTCGACTCACAGTATGGTGGTTGATAGAATAAGTCCCACCTTCTAAATAAAAGAGCCGATCAGCAGTTGTAAAGTCATGACGTCACTGTAGCTGCCTAAAGAAGTTGGGTTTTTATAGAATGTCACTGACCTGAGATGCATGCTTGGGACTGAAATAAATTCCATTTTTCGTTATTCAAACAGAAACAAAAAATTAGTGGGTCAGTTTATGTCAGAATTTGTTGCTGATTTGAAAAATTTTATTTAAATGTAAGTTTGGCAAGCAGTTTTTCAGATTTTAAGTATTGCCATAGGCGGAGCGTGTGTAACGCTTGGGGCAAAAATGCCACCAAATTGGCCAAAAATGCCTCTGCACAATTAACCGACACTTTCCATTCATTTTCACTTTTGTTATCAACAGACAATAGATTTTATTGTCTGTTGATAACAAAAGTGAAAATGAATGGAAAGTGTCGGTTGCGGGATTAGAATAATATCTGCTCTTGTTGCACCATATTTCTTTTTACGCATTTTTACAATGTTACGCATTATAATCAATCACACACGATTCTGTTGAGCTTAGGAATGCAATGGCCAATCAGAGGCGTTCAGATGAGTCATCGCTGAAACTCAAATTTGTTAAGTGTGTGCATTCACTGACTAAATTCTGCACTCTCGCAAATTCTCTCATCAACAAAGCGCGGAAGTATGTACAACGTAATTAAGAGATTAATTTCACAGTGTAGACAGCTTTAGTGATTATAACAATAGTTCTGTTTTTTTGAGAGTGTTAGATCGAGATTCTATTCTATTAATTCTATTAAAAATATTTTATTAGCCTACATGAAATCCGTATCTGGTGCTTATTAGGCTGCTTTTACCCTTGAGTTGGTTCACCTTCTGCCTATGAGTATTTCCTTATTCAAGTAGATAGGCTGGTCTTGCATGCTCTAAATAGCTGCTTGGAGGCGTTGCAAATACTGCTGCCGAGTGAACTAGATTTCCTTAAAAAGGTACTTTGGTCAAAATCTATGGAAATCAATTGCCTGAGTCATACATGTGTAGAGCTATTTGTGTGGTGTGGAATCTTTGAGATTCTGCCTTAGAAGGCAGCTGCTTATGTAGACAGTGTGCAGCGAGGCAGCTCTCTAGGTTTTGGAACAGAGATAGTATGTTTGTGTTGCTTGAGTAAATGGCTGGATTGATTAGCCAGGCACATATCACCACCTGTCCCATTGAAATGTTGGCCGGAGTTTGCGGGTATGCATGTGCGTGTGTAGCTGTCTAATTTCGTTCATCCACACAAACACCCTGTGAAGATTTTGGCAGAGGGGATTCCCAGAGGTCAAGGCCATATGGATGTTTGGGCTGTGGTATGGCGGCTGTAGAGGGACACATGATGTTGTGGTGCTGATGTGTAATGGGTAGTGGTGGAGCGCTGGTTTGACCAGCTGCTGCTAAATGCACTGGACTCAAGCTCAATCTGAAATGCAGATACGTAAACACAGAACTGATCTCTATGATTCAATTTAGCCAAATCAAGTCTTTTGAATTTCAGCAGGGATAGCTACTAAAATCTCTATAGGGCCATATCAGCTTATGATTTTAGTGACAAGGCAAATGGTAGAGGAAAATGCAATAAAGAAACAAAGAGAGAGAGAATATTATGAAGCTATCTTGAAAAGAGCTGTCAATTCCTTCAAATCGAATGATTCTGCTGCGTTTTCGGGTTTTGTGCTGAGGCAGCTCTTGCCAGAATCATTCCTTATTGATCGGACACATTGTTTACCAAATGTGCCAGTGTAAGAGTGCTGCGACGCGTGAGTGACATTGCCCGAAATTCACCCTCCTCTTTTAGAGTCCACTTTCTGAGCCAGAGAGAGAGAGATCTGGAGCTTTCCATCATCCGGAGAGGTGGAGCGGTCCTCCTTAGGGACGCGGTGGGATCAGCAAACGCAGCGGAGCCTTCTCATTAGTTTTCATTTTGGGCTGAATGGCAGTGAGTTTGTCAGCCAGAGACTGTAATGTGTTCTTTAATTATGATGGACACAGTGCAGAGGAAGAAGGAATGGAAAGAAATGTGACAAAAAGAGTGAGATATGGCAGTTCTACAACTATCAGAGAGCTTCAGGATCCTTGGATGGAGTCTCTGGCACATCTGTATATTATAGCGACTAGATGAGAATATTTGGACACTGAAGCCACACTTGAAATATATGAATTTCACTGCATTAAACTAGGGTTTCTTATAAGAGGGGGGTTGTAAAGGAACTGCCAGGGGGTTTATGAGTTGGTGGAAAGTTAACTGTATTTCTAAATGTACATAATACCTTTAGGAGTTTCAAAGTCGTCATCTGATTGGTTGAATTTTACAGTATGTCCGGGACACGTGTGTGTCACATTCTTTACCATTCGCCTGGCAACAAAAATGCTGTGATGCCAAAACCCCTTATGAAAGAAGAAAGTCATGGTGTTTACAACTGTGAAAATGAGCGCTCAGGATCAGGATCAACTAAATGCTGGATTTTCAAAAGTATGTGACATATGTAAAGTTCACAGCATAGGCTTCTTAAAATATGTCCAAGACTTTTACATTGTATTTATTCTGTCTGTTATTGTGGGGACATTTCCACACCCCTAAACATGAAGCGGCACAAAAACGAAACGTGATTGGTTGCTTGACCTGTCAGTCATATGGCCTCGTAGGTGGGCCTTAGCCATTCAAAGAAACCAAAGGTTCCCAGACCTTCTGCCAAAGCCACTGGAAGGCAAGCCTGCAACCATTAGTAGAGAAGCGTAACGGATAAAGCATAATGACCGAAGCTAACGCTTCCAATCTGGCAGTACATGGGAAAGGATACCAGAGGCCATTTTTTTAATGGATGTCAGTGGAGGAGAGGCTTTACTATGATGAATAAATAGCTTTTTAGAGGAAACGGCTTATCATTTAATGAATCGACAGCCTATCTGCTAACCTTCAACATGTTTTACACTAAACATTACTTTTGGATTTAACTATTTTTAAAGTCTACCATGAAAAAATGGTGTTTTATATGTATTCATAAACACTGATTGAGTGTTGCATAACTCGGACTGAAATTCAGTGACGTCAAGGCTGTAATGTGATTGGTTATTAAGTGGCACGTGATCCAAGTTAACCGTTATGCTTTCTCCAATAGTAATTAATGCAGACCCTCTCATCTCCCTAAAGTAAGACAATAGGTGCATCCCAGATTGCGTAATTATGCACTATTCTATAACGGTTTGTAGTATAAATAGTGTGAGTAGTGTGTTCACACTGAAAATTCTGAAAAGAAATGCACTTAATTATGAGTTTTGGATGATGACCCGGATGATGCACTTAATTATGTTTTTTAAGGAAAACATTTCAGGAATTTTCTCCATATAGTGGACCTATGGTGCCCGCAAGTTTGAACTTCCAAGTTTAAATGCATCTTTAAAGGGCTCTAAATGATCCCAGCCTAGGAAGAAGGGTCTTATCTAGTGAATCTAACGAAATTACAATTTATACACTTTTTACCCTGAAATGCTCTTCATGTCTATCTTAGAGCTAGACAAGACGAGCATTTAAGGTTAAAAAGTATATAATATTTTAATATTTAAATTTTTTAGAAAATAACAGATTGTTTTTCTAGATAAGACCCTTCTTCCTCAGCCTGGGATCGTTTAGAGTCCTTTGAAGCTGCATTTAAACTGCATTTTGGAAGTTCAAACTCACAGCCACCATTAAAGTCCACTATATGGAGAAAATTCCTGAAACGTTTTCCTCAAAAAACATAATTTCTATATGACTGAGGAAAGAAAGATATAAACATCTGGAAGTGAACTCCTTTAAGTAACCGCTGTCGCAATGACATAGCGAAGGGAGAGGGGCTGCCAGACTCTGTTTATGAATGACAAAATTACCTTACTATATAATTCATACACTTGAGTGCATAGTACAAAGTGTATAGTGTGTCATTTGGGACGCAGTTAACCTCTGCCATCTGCGATCAGTCTGAAGGTCTGACTATGCGAGACTAACCATTTACCAACAACAGAGAACTGTGAAAATGTAAAAGTGTTGTCAAATTAGGGCTGCACAGTAAATCGCATGCGATATCCATGCATATTTTGTCATTAAAGCTGGTTCTCAGTGAACTACGGCTGTGTAGTAACGTAAATGCTACTAAATCTGAAAGCACGTGTGAATACCAAATTTAATAACATTTTTATTTAAAACTCACTTCATAACTTTAGTCGAGTGATTGAAATAAATCCTTCTGTGAGACGATGTGGCTTCTTACACAGAATAAGGCACGCAAAATATTTTATAGCATTCTAAGCAGTAATAAAAGCAATGTCGAATGGCACTGCATTATTATATACTGTATTATAATGAAAATTATAATAAGAAGTCAGATAAACCATATATTGTCATAGTTGTGTGTTAGTCACGTTAAATCAATCCAAACAGTTAAATCTTCTGTTTATTCAGCTGCAGCTATCGTTATTTCCTGGATTTCTTCTTCGAGGGCGTATTTGGAGTTTCTGCGTGAGAGTGCCCTCTGGCCTTCGGATGGTGATTTACTACTGATCACAGAACCGTGCTTCACTGACAAGATGCGCACATAAATAGCAGCTTTTCTGAATATCGATTTCGATATTGTCACGATTTGTCATGCAGCCCTACATCAAATTATTAAAATATTAACCTAAAATCTCAAGAGGTAAATATTTTCTATATACGGGGTTTGGCTGTGAGCCTGGGAAACCCTGCATAGATAATTGTTGCAATACTTAATTCCGAACAATATATATTTCATTTCAGACTCTTAAACAAAAAGAAAAATGTTGTGCCTGAAAAGTGCACTCAAGCAGTATTTCTTTAAAATGAATGCTAATACATTCCTACATTTTTAAATGTCTAAATTGTCCGAACCCTTTTTGCGAACCCTGTATATTCTGTGTAGTTAACATCCTTCCTCTCAGCAAAGCAACATTTTCTCATCTAATTGAGTCTCTCTTGTCATATATTATGTTCTCTTTTATAAATCTCTTCACATGCTTGTCTTCTCTTCCATCCAATTTGTTTTCTTAATCATCTTATAGGACTTTCAGTTCTCTGTCTCTTCCCTTTTTTTTTTCTCTCTCTGTCTCTCTCTCTTTCTAATTTCTCCATCCATGTCTTGAGGTTTGAGAGGCAGAGAGCAGATGATCAATAACTCAGGTAAGAGGAGCAGACGGCTGGTGATGTAGATGAGAATGGCTTGAGAGAGACAGAGAGACCCCGACCCCATGACCATCTGTCCACCATCTTTACATCTAGTAAGCATCCCATTTATATTTTTAAAAACAATTTCAGTCCCACATTATATTAGGTGGCCTTAACTACTAGATACTTACATTAAAAAATACAATGCACTTATTGTGTTCATTTTGTATTGCAAAACCGTTTTGCTGCTATTGAGGTGGGATACAGGTAAGGTTAGAGACAGGTTTGGTGGTATGGGTAGACTTAAGGGTGGGTCACAGTCCAAATATAAATGTAATTACAAATGTAATTACAACATAATTACATGCAGGTATTTTTTTAATGTGAAAACATGTATGTACACAATAAATGCACTGCATCAAATGATTAATTCAAATGTAAGTACATAGTAGTTAAGGCCTAATATTATATTATCCTGTGGTTTGTCTGCCCTGAAGCTGTGAATTACTTTGCTAATGTTATAGTTAAGGTGTTCTGTCAGTCTTTATATCAGGTATAATACGAAGATGAGAGTGAGATGAACCGAGATGCACATGAGTAATCAGTTTGCCATTTTTCTATAATATTCTTCCCAGCCACAACCTTAATATAACTAATAGTGTAAAAAGAATGAGTGACATTTTGCTTTGACCTACTGAGATCAATGAAAAGATGTTAATTAGAACAAAGAAATAACTGATTTGTATTCAGACTTCGCGTCTTACACTTACATATGAGTCATGGACAGTTTTACGGGATTACTATACATTTTTGTGAATACGGTTAATATTTATAAAGCCATAAGAAAACATTAGTGTTTAGAAAATATTGTTCCAGCATGTACACTATAAACAATGACTTTTCAAAATTGTAAATGAAGATTATTGTAGTACATTTTACAAGAAAATACAATATTCACATTAAACTCAGTGTGTTACTTGCTGTTTCTTGTAATTGTTTGTAAAATCTCCTATCAATTTCTGAGTGAAATTCATTTCCACACCATTTTAAAACCTTATTCAGAAGTAAAGTTTGGTGTGGGTGGCACATTCAGTGCAATAAAGCAACTGTAGAGCTCCTGTGGCTTTGTCGTCACATAAAGGCTCTGTAGGTCAAATGGAAGAGAACTTGCCCATCACTCAACCCAGATGACTCTGTGTCGCTCTGTCTCTCTTTTTATTCTCTATCTTTTTCTATCCATTGTTTACCTTCTTGATTAAATCTGGTGAGTCTAATATCGATGTGCAAACAAAGTCTGCTATTCTGAATCCATGGTGACGATCGTCCGGTGCATATTAATATCAAATAATCCGCCTTTAGCACACACAGCCTGCACAGCGGCCTTATTAAAGGGTGAGCTCTTAGTGCCCGGGGAGTGCGTGGGATTTGTTGGAGAGGATTTCGATGAAACACGTTTTAATCTTTTTTTATTTTTAATATTAGCCTCCTTTGGGAGGCCGGACTTCCGTTGTCAGCTGCGTTCAGATATCAATTCAGGGTAATTAAAAAGCAGTTGAAATCTAAGCTTAAAAAACTCCTATATAATGACAGAAACTGTGTTCTGATTGACGATACCATAAAACTGATTTCATTGGTAAAGCCACTATGACTGTAACTGATATCCATAGCGGTGAGGAGACACCACAAGGCATTTCCAAATTTGAGTAAATAGGAATCAAAGAGAAAGATGGATGTGTCAATTGCCTCTTAGAGGTCCACAGTAAATTCTTTTCTTTATGATGCCCCCGGAGCATCACTGTTAGCAGAGTCCTAAACAAAATAATTAACAAAGACAGCCACTGCCATTAAGATTTAAAGGAATATTCAGGGCTTTTTCTGTCGATCTAGTCGATTAAACACAAAAAAAATAGTTGTGATTCTTACCATAGTTGTAAAAACAACCCAAAAACGTGTGTAAATGCACTTACAATTGAAGAGAGTGTGTTACTATCAATGTTTGTTTTTTTTTTGTAAAGTTTGAATTGAAATGATAATGTGTTTAATCAACAGCATAAAGTGCTGTCAGTACATAGTGTATAATTAACCCAGAATATTCCTTTAACAGCGAGTGAAATAGCTGGTAACCAGGTCTATAGGGAATGAATGAGAGAGGGAGGCGGTATAGTTGGGCAAAGTCAAAGAATGTAAGTCCAAAGACATTGCTGGGCTTTAGGGCTGGGTTTGGGGGACAGACAGTCTGCATTTAGCATTTCCGACAGACAGAAACCGGCGGCCGTGCTCTGACATGCATCTGTTTGTCCCTGTTTTAGAAAACAGTCAGTGTGTGCTCAGAGCACATACATGCCATGTGTTTATAGACTTCATCATTAAATGCCGTTTTGACTTTGAACGTGTGATCTCTCTAATGATATTGCACGATTTATGTGATGGATCACAGACCTAAATGCCTAAACATAGTACATTATCTGACATAATCATGTATTTGTAAAAAATGTAAGCCTGTGTAGATTTGGGTTAAAGGGTTAGTTCACCCAAAAAGTAAAATTCTGTCATTAATTACTCACCTTCATGTTGTTCCAAACCTGTAAGACCTTCTTTAATCTTCAGAACACAAATTACGATATTTTTTATGAATGAGATCGTTCTGACTCTGCATAGACAGCAGCGCAACTGTGCCAGCAACTGCATCGAAGATACAGAAGAGAGGAAATTGTTGAATGAAGTCATTATTTTTGTTTTCTTTGTGCACAAAAATATTTTCGTAGCTTTATAAAATTGAACCACTGATGTCACATGGACTATTTTAACAATGTTCTTACTACCTTTCTGGGCCTTGAACGTGTCAGTTGCATTGCTGTTTTTGCAGGATCAGAAAGCTCTCAGATTTCATCAAAAATATCTTAATTTGTGTTCTGAAGATGAATAAAGGTCTTACGGGTTTTGAATGACTTGAGGGTGAGTAATTAATGACAGAATTTTCCTTTTTAAGTGAACTATCCCTTTAGAACATGTACCTACCAAAATCAAGAACCACTGAATAATCTCATTGTTTCTTTCTTATGTATACACTACAGTTGCACATTTGGAATAATTACGTTTTTTTTTTTTTTTTTTTTTAAATAAGCTTTTTATGTACAGCAGGGGTGCTCAACCCTGGTCCTGGAGATCGACTTTCCTGCAGAGTTCAGCTCTAACTCTGACCAAACACACCTGAACCAGCTAATTAGGATCTCAAGGAGCACTTGATAATTACAGACAGGTGTGTTTGATTGGATTGGAACTAAACTCTGCAGGAAAGTCGATCTCCAGGAACAGGGTTGGACACCCTTGATGTACAGCAAGGCTGCATTTATTTGATCAAAATCGAGAATCAAAATACAGAAAATATTATGTTTTAAAATAAATGTTTTCTATTTGTATATATTTTAAAATAAAATGTATTCCTGTGTTTATAAAACATAATTTTCAGCAGTTATTGTTCCAGTCTTCAGTGTCACATGATCCTTCAGAAATCACTCTAATATGCTGATTTGGTGCTCACCTATTATTATTACTCAAAATATTAATAATGTTTTTGTTATCAATGTTGAAAACAGTTTATGCTGCTTAATATTTTGTGGAAACCATGAAGTCTTTGATCTAAAATTTGATCTAAATTTTTTTTAAAAGAACAGCCCTAAAAATATAATATGCCAATATAATATAACAATACCAGTATTTCTAAAGGTCATAAAAAATTAAAACTGTATTTATTTTAATTTATCAAACTTGGACTGTTTTTTTTGTTTGTTTGTTTGTTTGTTTGTTTGTTTGTTTTTTCAGAACATCTGATCAATGTAAAAATCAGATTTAAAATATGGTTCATTAAAACTAAAAATGCACACTTGTATTTAAGTAACAAATTACACCTTATCTTTTGAATTCCTGGCTCAATTTCTTAATACAGTCAATGTAGAGATTAAGCGCGCTGCGACTGAAACGCAGTAGTAGCCAGTGGATATTCTTACAGATGTCAGCAGCGTCTCCCTGCCAGAGACTGATCTGTCTCTGAACGATATGAAGCATTTCATCTATGAAAAGCAGCCTAATCCTGAAGGACACATCCTGCTGTCTCTATGTCCCCTATTTCCTTCTCCCTTTCCTGCTTTTTCTTTCCTCGTAACTGACACCAGTTGACTTCTCATACCGCATTACGGGCTCTTAGTCAGTTAGCGGTAGTGTGGTTCAATTGAAGCATGCGCCTGCCTTTAATTATACTTAAAAGGTGGACTGTGAGCTGCATCTCTGATCGAGGCTTAGTGGAGCACTTCATGCAGCGCTCGGAGAAAAATCCCCTCGCGGACAAGAGCGAGCCAGATGCTTGCAGCTTGTGTGAAATTCCTGAGGACATTAGAGACTTCCATGTGCTCCTTTTTCACTTGGGTTTATTAGCAAAGCAAACCTGATTAAGGACAAGATAAGTAGTGGAGAACAAAAGTGAAGATGCCACGCTTTCATTTCCATCTGTCGCACCACCATGCAGAGAAACCCGGAGAGATTAATCTACCCAGCTGCTCTTTGTCTTGTCAGCGATCTCCAGGAATTCTTAAATAACACTGATATAATGTTTAAACAATGATTAAAACTGTTTGAGAAGAACGAGCAGTGGTGTTTGCACAGAGAATGAACGATGAATGGCGGCGAAAGAGAAATGCTTTTATGAAACTTCTGAAGTACTCCTAATGAAGATATTACTCAGAAGGAGTTTAAATAATAATGTCGTCTGCTGATGGCCATGATAGACTTGGGCCAGCTGGCTAGAGAAGAAGATGCCAGCAGCCATCAACTAATGCCAGAGCAGCTTTCCATCAGTTACTCACACTTGTGCATCTAAAAGACATCTAAGCAGGCTGATTCATACACAGTTCAAGAAGCTGAAGTCGAGGAAGACAGTTCACAAAATAACCCCCGCAAAAGAAATTCTGGAGGAAAAAGGAAAAAAAAAAAAAAAAGATTTTTAGACTGCTTAGAAAAGCCATGTGTCTGTCATATATTCTAATAAAGGTTGTAGGCAGGTAACCCAATCCAACTTACTGTGAGTTTCTGGACTTAATGTTGATTTCACTGCATTTATGATTTGTTCATTTATTTTTAAAATACAGAGGACCACAATGGAAATAAGCCTATGGCCTATAAGCCTATTTTAGTGTATATTATCTTCAACAGTTTTGAAATGTGTATGTATTAGGCTTTATTTCAATTAAAATTATGTTTTAAATTTTGTCAAATAAAACAACAATATTTTTTGTAAAGTTTGACTGCAGTTTAGATGATTATACTGTAGACACTTAGATTTTTTTTTGGCATATCAGGCCCACTAAAATAATAAAAATAAAATAAAGAAAGTTAAAGTGTAGTAAGCTTAAGCTTAATAAGTGTAAGCTTAATACAAACTGTTGGACTTTAAATTGCAAATATAAAGGAAATTATTATAGTTAGCAAACAATTAATATTACTAATTTTAACACAATATAAATAAGCCATTGTACCACTCTTAAAAATGCTGGGTTAAAAATAACTCAGCACTGGGTAAAATATGCACAAACCTAGCTATTGGGTTGTTTTGACCCAGCGATTGGGTTAAATGTTTAACTTTTGGGTAGTTTAATTTGAATTGACTATTGCCTAAAAATTACTATAGTTCTTGCTTAAAATGAACCCAAAATAGGTTGGAAGTTAACATCTATTAATATGTTCAATAAATAAACATTTATTTATAAGTTGAAAAATAATAATTAAATTATAAACATTAATGTTTTAAATGTTCACTCTTTGATTAAAAAATGCTGGGTTGTTTTAACCCAACTTTGGGTCAAATATGGACAAACCAAACTGTTGGGTTAAATTTTTTAATTACATTTTAACCCAAAAGTTGAGATAGTTAGTTCATATTTGACCCAAAATTGGGTTGAAACAACACAAAACACAGAAACAACCATTTCTGAGTCCTTTACAGGAGAAAGCAGTTCTCACCGACGCCAATTCGGTGCACTACTTCAGCAAAATAAAAGTTTGTATACATTGTATTTCATTTATAACATCTTTACTCTGCTGTAAATTGAATTATTTTATGCAACGCAACATAGGGACGAGATGTCGGTCACTTCACATGATGGAAACGCCTTTTGCCTTGCATAAAATAAATTTATTTTATTTGTTATAGTAATAAAATATGTTCTCCAATGTCAGTACTATAAGTTTTGGAGTTAGTCACGGCATCTTTCAGTTACGAGTGAAACATGAGGCCACAGTCTGAAGTTTGCAGTCACCCCGGCGAACAGCAGCCCTTCACCGGCTCAGATTTTGGGGACACACCGGCACAAGAATTAATGCTATTTCAGATAGAAAAAAAAAAAAAGATTACAGAGAACGGTTTAATACACTCAAATTGAAATGCTACATTTTTTATGTCTAAATTGCTTGTTAAACAAATTTAAATGTATGTAATATTGCAAACTTTGCTGTATTCACCCAAACAAATTCAGTTTGTCTTGTATTGTGTTTTTGCTTAATAATACATTTTTTGATTATTGCTGTTGCTTCTAGTAATTCTGTGCCTGTTTTTTAGAAGTACCAGCAATATAATCATTTTTAAACAATAGTTTACTTAAATAAAATTACCCAGCATGTTTGGTAAATACATTTAACCCAACCAGCTGAGTCAAAATAACCCAGCATGTGTTCTGTCCTATATGTACCCAGTGCTGGGTTGCCAAATAACCCAATTTGGGTTGTTTTTAACCCACCGTTTTTTAGAGTGTAGTGATTGTGTGTGATTTTAAATGTAAACCTATTTTGGGTTTATTTTAAGCCAGTTATATAATAATTTTTAAACTAGTTGAGTTAAATAAAACTAACCGCTGAGTCAAAACAACCCAGTTCCTGGGTTTGTCCATATTTCACCAGCACTGGGTTGTATTTAACCCAGCGTTTTTTTGTGTGTGTGGAAATTTATGTTCCCACCTTTATATTTTTTATATTTTTTAATTTCTGCCTTAAATTACCTGCCTTCGTATTTAGGTTTGGATTGACATCATATTTGAGAGTCCTCCAAAAGTGTGTAAGTGTAGTTTTCAACAGTTGTTAAAAAAGTTTGATACATTAAGCAGGATCGTTCACTCTAGCAAGTGACAAACTAATGCAAGCAATCACTAAAGCGTATGCCACTGATACTGATATAACAGATGCGTTTTAATTGGTTTGTTTAAAAGAACTGTCAGTCACGCTCAATTTAAACTAATGACCTCACACTTACAGAAATAAATATTCCTCCGATGGGAAACTGGCGGATCCCCCTAAAGCAAAACTCTAAGTATCGCTCCCAGTGTGCACGCAGTGGCCTGACCTCTAGCTGCGCCCCTCCGAAGTCTTCAAGGAGTGCAGCTGCATAATGAAACATCTCGCTGCATTATAACGCATTATTGTGTGATAGAGTAGCCTCACTTCCTCTCAGTACCATAATGAGGAGAATGCAGTAATTCTAGTCTTGGGGGAGACTAAAGGAGAGGGGGAGAAAGATGAGGAGAGGGAGCGAGGGAGAAACGCATGGTTTTTGCTGCAGCATACATTTTTCATGAATTGCCCTATTCATCATTTGGCACCGGGCAGATAGTTGTTATCTTACAGTAGCTGTTGTTTATTTTCCGAGGTGATCGAGGTGTTGAACACGCACGTACACGCGCTGACTAATTCGACCGAGTAAGTGGGCTGAGCGAGGGAGTCGTGGCGGACGTACGTAGATTTGTAGCGTCTGAGTGGAAGGAGTCATTGAAAACATCATCGAAGCATCAAGATGTTTACTGAAGAACTTTGCAGAGGGGCGAGTTGTTATTCCCCGGGAGAGCACGAGTGTGTGTGTTGAACACATGAAACATGAGTCGGGTATCATTGACTGCATGTGTGTGAGAGAATGTGTTGATTTCTGCTCATTAAAAGAAGAAGAGGGTCTCCTCCTGAGTCACCGTCCAGGCCACAGTCACTCAGACAGGGAGACGCAGCTATTTTAGTGCATGTATTCAACAGACGCGCTCACAGCAGTACTGCCGAAGTCTCTCTGGGCTGGATATTTGACTGATAGAGCTGAGGTGCAGAAGGACTGTGCTTTAAGAGTACAGTTCCTCGCCTATAAATAAATGATGGATTCCTTCGCAGCTCTTGCTCCGTTACACCCAGACGCATCTGACATGTGTGGCATTTCTTCGCAGCGCAGGCAAATCCAGTGCTAATAACCCTACAGCACCCAATTAGACTGGTTTTAATGTTCTGCTCCACTGGGTGGCAAATTTAGTGTCCAATTAGACGTCACATCAGGGGCAAAGGCCCCGCCCCAGCACCTCAACAGCTGATTAGACGAGTGGAGAGCGGGAAGAGTGTGTTTGACTGAACACACAAGTACACCCTCCAACTCCGACGCAAATTAACAAGCTGTTATTGAAGAGGACTTCTTACTGGAGTTGTTAAAAGATGCTGTGGACTTGTTTAGGAGATTATTTTAAGGATAATAAGTTTGTTTCGTGACTGAAAAGACAAGTGAAAGATTTTGTATACTTCAACCAGAAGAATTAGTGCACACGCTATGCTGTATGTTCGTTTGTCCCGTTTCCTGCAAAAATAGTATTGATCCTGAGGTTGTTTTCGCTCTCACAGCATGTTACTTGTTTCTTTCCTCATCCAAATACCAATAAACAACACTTGCATTTATGTACGTTGTGTAATTAAACATGAGTAATTTGTTTGACTCTAATAATTGAACACTGAACTCTGTAATTAAAAACATGTTTTTCTCTGTTCCAGATGGTTAAGTGTGCTTTTTTCCACACACATATAGTACTATACACATATATGTATTGCTCCCAGTCATTTTAATTATATTAGCATGTTTTATGCACGCAATTAACACACTCTAAAAAATGCTGGGTGAAATATAGACAAACCCAGCTGTTGAGTTTAATGTTTAACCTAACCTTCTGGGTAGTTTTATTTAAGTCAACTGTTGTTTAAAAATGACCATATGGCTGGCTTAAAGGAGAAGTTCACTTCCAGAACAAAAAATTACAGATAATGTACTCACTCGCTTGTCATCCAAGATGTTCATGTCTTTCTTTCTTCAGCCGTAAAGAAATTTTGTTTTTTTTTGAGGGAAACATTTCACGATTTCCTCCATGTAATGGACTTCTATGGTGCCCCCCCAAATTTGAACGTACAAAATGTAGTTTAAATGCCACTTCAAACGGCTCTAAATGATCCCAGCCGAGGAAGAAAGGGTCTTATCTAGCGAAACGATTGGTTATTTTCCAAAAAAAAATTACAATTTATATACTTTTGAACTTCAAATGCTCGTCTTGTCTAGCTCTGTGTAAACTCAATTTTTTTTTTTTTTTTTTTTAGGGCAGGTCGAAAAACTCATATCTCATTTGCTCCTTCAACTTCAATATTGTCCTACATCTCTGTTTTAACTTTTTTTGTAAAGAGAGCTTGATCTTCCTTGCATGTTCACTTTGTAAACACTGGGTTGGTAATTCTGCAGCGATGTAGGATGATTTTAAAGTTGTAGGAGAAAATGAGATGGGGGTTTTTAGACGTACCCTAACTGTATTGACTGGAAAAAAACTGAGTTTACACAGAGCTAGACAAGACAAGCGTTTGAGGTTAGAAAGTGTATAAATTGTCATTAAAAAAAAAAAAAAAAAAAAATGGATCGTTTCGTTAGAAAAGACCCTTCTTCCTCAGCTGGGATTGTTTAGAGCCATTTGAAACTGCATTTAAACTGCATTTTGAAAGTTCAAATTTGGGGGCACCATAAAAGTCCATTACATGGAGAGAAATCATGAAATGTTGTCCTCAAAAAACATAATTACGCCTGAAGAAAGAAAGATATGAGCATCTTGGATGACAAGGGGGTGAGTACATCATCTGTAAATTTTTGTTCTGGAAGTGAACTAATCCTTTAAAATGAACCCAAAATAGGTTGTAAATTAAAAATTGGACACATAATTACTAGAGGCATCAGCAATAATCAAAAAGTGAACATTTATTAATACGCATTTAAAAATGTTTATCATTTAATTATTTATTCAACATATTAATAATTTTCATTCCAAATTTATTTTGGGTTCAGATTGCAAGAAATATAGGAATTTTTAAGAAATAAGTGAGTAAAATAAAATTACCCAGACGGCTGGGTTAAACATTTAACCCAACTGCTTGGTTTGTCCATATTTCACCCAGCCCTGGGTTGTTTTCAGCCCAGCATTTTTTAAAGTGCACAACTGACCCTTGCAAAAACACAACGCCACTCCACACATTATGTTCTCACGCAGTGAAAAATACATTGTGGAACAACTGACAAACTGACAACACGCTAGCAGACAAGACTTTACAAGAAGGTTACTTCTGTTATGAAAATGTTGTCATTTTTTAAGAAATTCTAGGAGAAAATACAGTTTTGTGGCTCTTTAATGTGTTGTGACAGATCACTGTGTCGCCTTATTAGATCAATTGACATGAGCCGATCATCATTTCTTATTTAATTAAAGAACTAAATAAACGTAAATGAACATCTGAACATCTGAACATATTTTATTTCAACCACAGAAATATGTCAATACACACAATTTTTCAAACTTAAGTCCACCAAAGTTAATCTACTCTCCTGTCTGATTTGTTTGTCGGACAAAATAGATTTGTAGATTGTAGATTCTGCGTTTTGATTGGTCAGATCGCCTATCAATCAAGCTGTCTGCAAAGGGTCAGTTGCATAAAAGCATACATTATTCCCAAGGATATCTTGAGAAAGGAGTGAGAGAACAAAAAAAAAAAAAAAGAGAGCGAGAACAGGGCAATGGAGTGTCATGTCATGCTTAAAAGAACTGTTTTCTTCTAAAAATGCAAATTCTGTCATCATTTACACACTTTCATGACATTCCAAACCTGTGTGACTTCCTTTTTGCTGTGGATCACAAAAGATTTTTGGTCTGTACAATTAAAGTCAGTGAGGTCCAGTGTTGTTTTGGACCCCACTGACTTTCATGGGGTGGGTCACAAAAAAGTTCTTGTGTGCAAAGAAAATATCATAAAGGTACATGAGTAAATGATGACAGAGTTTTCATTTTTGGGGGTGAACTCACTGGAAAACACTGGAAAACATATCCATACTTTATAAACCGGTTGTAAACCAAACAGGTGAATCTTCAGATAACTGTTGAACCGTGCGAGCGCACATCTGCGCATGCGTGAGTGTGCGCGCGTGTGCGAGTGTGGTCTAAGACAGCAAGATTATCCCGAAGGAGCCTCTTGAGAAACACAAAGAGTGCCTGGATGCATTTGCTTATAATGAAGTCAGAATGGGTTTGGGTGGATTAATGACAATATCAACAGAAGGAACACGAGGACAGGTGCCAGCGCAATCTGGATGTGGTTCAAAGTTTTTAATTACGATTAAAAAGACTCTCTGGCGCGCTGCAAACGCCTTTTCTTTTTCCAGCCTTTCATTTTTTTTTCCTTTTCACTCCTTTATCACATTTGAAGTGGAATTCCTTGTAAAGCCTGTGGAGTTTCAAAAGGAACGCACAGGCATCTGTACATGTCCATCTGGCAAAAATGGGATTTTTTCAGAGAAAATTTGGCGAATTAAGACAAGAAAGCTGAGATGGTGAAGAACAAACAGAAGAAGCTTGGAAAGAGGAGTGGAAATGGATGAAAAGGAATGCAGCCTTTGCTCAAGCTAACATCCATTAAAAAATACACAATGCGAAGGTAATAAACAGAGCGCTAATATTTTCCCACACAGGCTGCAATCTCACCGGAATAACAATATTCTTTCACATTCTTTCTCATTCACTCACGTATACTTCCTGCACAGCAGCTGTGTGGGTTTGTATGGTGGTATGGTCAGTGGCCGCTTGAAGAATAGAGCAAGTCCACAGGGATGCAGCAGACTAGCTGAAAGTCTGTTAGCACTCCATCACTGCCATTGAGAAACACTATACTGCTTCCACAAACATTCAGAGAATAAGGGGGTTGCAACAAAGTTAAATAGTAAAAGTTTCTTTTAAACTGTTAGGAAACGACGTGAGACTCCAAAAACAGCACATCCAACAGTGGCTCGCCTGAGGTCCTGTATGCCCACACTCTCTCTCCCTCTCTCACACACACTGCTGCAATTCCTCTGATCTGGAATAGCGGTTTAATTAGTGAGGCGGTAACCACTTTATAAAGATTAGCTTGCTCTCGGGAGGAAGGCTCGTCGCCCATGTCTGCCTAAAGTGTCTGTGAGGAGGGTCTCTGGAGATCAGGACCCATTGTGTTCAACAGACGGTGCTTTACGACAACATATGCTCTCCCTCCCCAATGCTCTTCCTTCACACACTCCATAAATGCTGTACTGTGCTCCCAGCAGTTTTTGCCTGCTCTTGCCTTTGCCATTAGTGTGCTTCTTTTATGGTTTTGCTTAGGCAATCTAGTTAGGGCATGGGGAAAACAAAGAAACCTTAAAACAGCACTTGCAAGTTAGCAGACAAACTTTTAAGCTGCACAACAGAGAAGTTTACAAAGGTCGCTTGCTAGGTCTGGGTTGAGATGAAAGCTTAATTAATCAAATCAAAGATGTGTTTGTGACAGAAGCAAGTGTTCATCTCAATTAAGAGGAAGAGATCTGCCCACATTGTCAAGGCACCAAGGGACTAAACAAGTTAAATTAATATGGCAACTGGAGTATAAAAGACAGGCAGCACTTACAAGGACTCTGTCTCAGCAAGCTGCCTGGTTTGATCTAATGAAGAACATGATTAACTTTAAATAAGGTTTAAGAAAAGACAGAAAAGGAGGGGGAGTGAGGCACATATGAGCCGAGAAAGAAGGAGATGTTGGGGACGGGGAAAAAAAAAAAAAACATATTTCAATTCCAGATATTGCAGTGACTGTTAGGTTCCTTTTATTATCTCTTTCATTTTTCCGCTTACCCTCTGGGCAACGTCTGGCGGTCTTTCTTCTGTGACAATTTCTTTATGGGAGTTGAACTATTTCCTCTAACAGAGGCTGCTGGATGATCGCGGCGGCGGTCGGATAACCCTCGGTAATTGTATTTATCTGACTGAAATATCGGCTGTGTCGCGAAAGCTCCGGTTGCTGCGGCAACGCTGCGTCCTGTGCGCGCTGACCCCCGGGCCAAGGAAAGACTAAAAACACACGCGCCCTCCAGGTGCTGCTCTCCTCACCCCATTTTCAATTCCAGGTGCCATTCCAGCGAAGTTGTTAAAAATAAATGTTGACAAACATACTTTTATGGGTCGCTCTGCCGGTGTTAGAAAGGCAAATTAGAGACATTTAAGTTTATTTCCACTAAATGAAATACTTGAGCCTACAAAAGAGCTTAAACTGGATCAAAATGGAAAATCGCAGATTTTACCTGAAAAATGTCTAATAGAAATATATGCATTAAATGACTGATGCATGTAGGCTATTAATAAAACATCCACACTTGAACTCAGTAAAATGATGCCAGTTTATACGCACTAAAATAAACGCACATCTATATTTAAAGACATATTAGAGCAGATCAACCTTAGATTAGTCAAATAAAATAAAATATTTAATAAAATACTTAATTATTTAAACGTGATGAGAACGTTGATACACTGATAAAATACTTAATTATTTAAACGTGATGAGTACGTTGATACATTGTTGTTAAAATGAGAGCTATATATAGGCCTATATACTGGACCACAAAATATTTGGCAGAGATACAATTTGAAAACCTGGAATTTGAGGGTGCAAAACAGTCAGAATATTGAGAAAATCGCCTTTAAAGTTGTCCAAATTAAGTTCTTAGCTTTGCATATTACTAATCAAAAATAATGCTTTGATATATTTGCGGTAGGAAATTTACAAAATATCTTCATGGCACATGATCTTTACTTAATATCCTAATTTTTTTTGGCATAAAAGAAAAATCGATCATTTTGACCCATTCGACGTATATTGACATTTGTATTGCTACATTATACCCGTGCTACTTAAGACTGGTTTTGTGGTCCAGTGTCACATATATTAATATAGTACCCAAAATTCTCCTAGTATACTACCATTTAAGTCATGTGATTAACAGAAGTTTATTTTAAAACTCTATACTGGCCTTGTGGTCTGGTCTCTTTGTTCACTCCGGAAACTGTGAATGTAATATTTCATTACATAAAAATGTTATTTCTAATTCACTAGATCCTGAAGAGGCTCTAAACTCAACTGTTTAATTCTATTCCATCTGTCACTAGCTCCCCCGTTGCGCGTGCGGCAGAAACTCAGCGAATGACGCTGCACGTGCGTTTTCTCCCACCTGAGAGTTAGTCTCGCGTGCCAAACCACTCCAACATCACAAAATAAATATATAACGGTCTCCTAATAAATACTGCATCAGGAATTGCAACCGTGGCAACAAACCCTAATCGCAAGCGCCTCAGATCCTTAAACACTGCACGTTCCATTTCTGTCTGTTTCTGTCTGCGCTGACACGCCAGTGTACTGTATCCATCTGCACAACTGCAATTTTTCTCATTAAAAAGCGCACAAAACAACTCTGAAGAGAGGGAAATGCGAGCATGCAAACATAGGACAGGACAGAGAGAAAAGAAAGTTAAAAACATTAAATTGTCGTTTCCTGAGACATGCTGAGATAATAAGGTGTGTTTGTGACTGCAGCTTGTCTTCATGGCACTCTGATTACAAGTTCGTGAAGTTGCACGATTTCGCACGCCCTGCTGATTTTTGTCAGACTGTGGCATTTTCGTTCGCGCCCTCTAATTAAGGAGCCTTATGTTAAGTGGTCCAAGTTTTGTCGGCAAAATAGCCACATTTGTGGTGAAACATTTACTTCAAAACAATAAATGAATATGGCTTAGTGTAAACAGATGGAGTAGCAGCCTGTATTGTATTTTATCCCTTTAATATCTCATAATAGTACAAATAAAATTGACAACGACACTAAAAATGTAAAGTTTACATTACGCTATTTATACATTCATAGACATAAAATTTATGCTTCTAAGATGCAATGCGCTCTTAAAGCATGTTGGACACTTCATAAAAAAGTTTGGACCGGCAAACTTTTGAAGTGTCCCGTGTAAAGACAGTTCCATAAAAGTGAGAGAGGGAGAGAGAGAGAGAGAATCTCTGTCCTCTGTTAACGGGGACACGCACACAATGTCAGCGCGCATTAAGCGCATTCAGCGCGTGTCTTCTCGCCGGGTATGTGGCGCCGCAGCTGTGCGAACTTCACCCGAGTGCTCTGGGGGGACGAGAAACTCACAGCAGATGTTCCTGCGTCTCCCACTAGTTTCACACGGAACAAAAAAAGCAGAGGAGATAGCGAAACGACAGTCTCGTTTGTCCTCTGCGGGGTCATTATTAACAGCTTAATTAATTTTAGATCCGCTCTGCGAATACCAGCGCCTAACACAAGCCCCTAACACGAGATGAAGAAATGCGCGCTTCACAGATATCCAACACGATTTTAGAAACACATAAATATATATGAAAATAATTAGTTAATACAGGCTTTCAAAAAATTGTTCACAGGTAACTTTTATGCAAAGAGAGACGATTTGGCACTCACCTGTCCGTTCTTGCACAGGTCAGCCCACATACTGGTTCCGTCACCTCCTCTCATCAGGACGTGGTAGATGAAGAAATACGTGCCCGGCACGCTGCAGATGAACTTGCCCGAAGTGCCATCGTAGTTGTTGCCGAGGTTGGTGACCACGTCGTCGAACTTGAGGATCTCGTAGCCCTCGTGTGGGTTCTTCAGTCCAGCGTAGAAAGCCACCCGCGGGTGCGTGTTGTATGTAACCGTGCTGATAGCTCCATCATTGCCCAGACTCAGAACACCGCTTCGGCCCCTGTCCCCCCGGTCCCCCGGGGGCCCCATCGGACCCGGGGGCCCTGGCTCCCCCGGTGGCCCCGGAGGTCCGGGTTTGCCCGGCCGGCCCGGCTTCCCCTGTGGCCCCTGGAGGAGCGTGGAGGGTGGAGGCATGTTGCTGTGGTCGGCCAGAGCCTCGGCCTCGGCCTGCACAGAAGAACCGGTGCTGGCGATGCCCGTGCTGGTGCCCTTGTTCTGGTACGGGTCGCACACCATTCGACAGGTGCCCAGCATCTCGTAGTGGCTGTTGTCATTGCTCACGGAGCTGACCAGCACGGGGATGAGCACCACCAGCACCAGCACCAGCATGACCCCTACGGCGGCCGCCACCAGGGTCTTCCTGCCCAGGCTGAGGCGCGGGAGTGGCTGGGCAGCCAGCGTGGGTCTGCCGGGAGCCGAAATGGTGACTGCTGGAGAAGAGGAGACCGCAGAGAGAGAGAGACAGACAGAGGGGTGCAGGGGGGGTCCCGGGGGAAAGGCGCCAAGCCCTAGGATCCCAAGCGTGTGGAGGAGCGTGTGAGGGTGAAAGAGACCCACATGCACTCGCTCTCACACGCTTGCCCAGCTCCGTGCACGCCTGGTTTGCTAAGCTGGCTCACTGGATCCGTTGGGCTGGCAGGAAAGCGCTTTCACACAGATCCCACATCCGCTCGATCTCACTCACACGCATACGCACTCTCACGCACACGCACGCGCATGCATGCGAACGCGCTCACACGCTCGCCCAAAAAGTCGATCCCATTGTCTGGTGGACAGAGTTGCACTCGGTAATGGAGAGAATGAGGGATGGCAGAGGCAGCAAAAGAGGAAGAGAGGATGAAGAGAGTGAGTGTGCGCATGGGAGTGAAGGACAGCGCGAGAGAGAAAGAGACAGAGAAGCAGATATAGAGGAGAGACAGGGTATGTTTGCAGAGGCGTTTTCTCAGTCTGAGGGTTTTATACTGAGTAACCCCCTCCCCCCACCCCAACACACACACCCACCCACCCTCTCTTCCTCTCCCTCTCTGTGTCACAGCAATACAGCCAGGGGAAAGGAAGAAAAGTAACCAAGAGGAGAGGAGGGGACGGCACAGGGAAATATAAAAGGGTATGAAGAATACAGTAGGAAAGATAAAATCTCATCACAAAAAATGCTCACGGTAAACATTAAGATTTGATCATGAAAAATCAATTTTTTAATATACATTCTTAAAATAAAGTTTCTTTGTTGGCATCTCTAACCTCAGTCAGTGAAACCTTTACATTGTGCAAAAGGTTCTTTAGGGTGCAAAAAGATTAATTTGCTAAATGCTCTTTACACCAAGAAAAAAATAGTTATTTTAAGAATGGCTCACTGAAATGTTCTTTAAAGAACACAAAGCGGTTCATATTAGGTATTGCTTGTGAGAAAAAGAAACCTTTTGAAACCTTTATTTTTAAGAGTGCATGTATTTATATTTAGAAAACACCAAAAACAATGCACTTTTCAGAACTAAAACCCAAACCAGAGGAAATGGCTCTTTCTGTACTTCAGCAGCTTTCTGATTTTAGACAAATACATTTCAATAAACACGCCATTTAAACATCAGCGATGCCTATCCAGTATTTAGAAACAGTTATGGTAAAGTACTGTAAAATAATACTTAAATTTGAAAACCAAAGTAAAAAAATTAAATACTGCAATCCTATCTCATGGGAAAACATAACTATTTTACGAGGTGGCAGTGGCAAGGTGAATCGCACAAAAACATGATTTTTAGAAAAAAATAAAAATAATAATAATAATAAAAAGCCAGATTAATAATTTCATATTTACCACCAATTATCCAAAAAGCACTGGTGGCTATATGAAGAGACCAGTGCAGCATTCTCAGCTTCTGTTGTTTTGGAAAAATTATATGATGCCTTCAATAAAAACACAAAAATACAACACACATTATTACTATTATTAGTAGTAGTAAATGAAATGACCACTTTATTAAAATTCAAGTGTAAAAGATTTTAAATATAGATTTTTTTTCAAAATGTATTTAAAGTTAAATACAAACATAAGCATGCTGCTACAAAAATGACTTTAGATAGTATTATGATTACATAATTTAAGGAGCAAATTCACTTGCTGTTCCTCTCTATATGTGTCTTTGACTTTGAGTGTATGTCATATAGAGTATTATTGTATTTCACTTACTTTTTTCCCTGGCTGCCAATAAAGTTTCCCCCTCCTCCTCCTGCTCAGAAATGGTTTGTTATTGGCCTGTTGCGTTTTTGAGCATGGTGTCTATTGATCTGATCCTTTGATTGAATTAAGGGTCCTGGGTGGAAAAAAAATCCATCTCTATGGCTCATACTAGACAGCTGACATTCTACCCAAAGCGCTGGACGCTGGGAGAAGAACTGCAGGATTCGGGACACGTCATATGATCTTAAATTACAGCCGGAGTGTGATGTGACTGTGGATGAGGTTTTGTTAAGATTTCAAAATGCATAGAAGTGACAAATCCAAATGTAAAATCTGTGTAGATAACACTGACTACTTCACTTATTTGGTCAGAAATAAAAGAAAAGGACCCTTTTAGGCTATCAGAGTAAACAGTGAGGGAAGGCGAGAAATAAAGGAGCAATGAAAGATAGAGATGTCAATAGATTGAGAGAGCAACTGAAAGGGAAGAAAGGGAGACGGTGATGATCCTGTGTGCTCACTGGTCTAAGCACTGGGGTAATATATGACCTGATGATGTTTTCATTGCCATTGATGGGTTCAGTAAAGGAAGCGTGATTGAAAAGTGGAAGGCGTGGTGACATTTATTGGTAGGGGACTGCAAGCTTTCATACTGCTCAGTTTCACACTATGATCTAATGATCATTTTCAGGAATTCATTTGACACACATGCCTGTATGTTCACTGGTAATCGAATTTTTGAAAACCCTGTTTTAACACTGAATGCTGCACATGTGTATATAAAAATACTTTCTTCTAAACCAGTCTAATAGAAAATCTTTGATTTAGATCTGAAACCAAAAGTCAAAAAACGTGAGTTTGAGTGCTTCTTATCCATCCAAGTTTTCGATTTGAGTACAACAAGTTTTTGGTTTGTTTCATTTCCATTAAAAACAAATGAATGAATGATACACGAATTAAGGTCAAATCATTCCTCTGTTTGTTTTTAGAATAGAACAGAGCAACACTGGCTCAACCAATGGATTCAGTCTAGGGTGCCCATAAAAGTGTTTAGGAAACCTTTTTCAAAACAATAATTTTTTTTCAAACTCAACTTTAATAAAATATGTATGATTCATATTTGTTCGTTTTCTATCCACAAAGCAAAACCAAAAACAATACTGTTCGAAAGTTTTTTAGTTCACTTCCAGAATAAAAATATTTCTGATAATTTACCCCATTTCATCCAAGAAGTTCATATCTTTCTTTCTTTAGTCGAAAAGAAATTAAGGATTTTGAGGAAAGCACTGCAGGTTTTTTTCTCCATATAGTGGACTTCAATGGGAATGAATGAGTTGAAGGTCCAAATTGCAGTTTCAATTTCTTCAAAGGGATCCTAGCCAAGGAATAAGTGTCTTAGCTAAACGATTGGTAATTTTCTTTAAAAAAAAAAAAAAAAAAGTATATACTTTTTAACCACAAATGCTCATTTTGCACTAGCTCTGCGATGTGCATCTATGACTTCATGCTTTGGAATGAGGTCACGCGTGGTTAGTTCTTCATCTGTGTTCTCCGGTTCAAAAAGTCCAACTACAAAATTGTCTGACATCGTTTTACCTTTTTTTTGTAAAGGCCACTTGACTTTGGCCTTACAATGTCACGCCTTACCTTTCCAACATGACTACGTAATGCGTGAGTTTGAGCTAGTGCAAGATAAACATTTGTGGTTAAAAAGTATATAAATTGGTAGAAAATTACCAATTTTTTCACTACGTAAGATCTTTATTCCTCGGCTGGGATCATGTAGAGCCAAGATGCATTGAAACTGCAATTTGGACTTTCAACCCGCTGATATCTATAGAAGTCCACTATATGGAGAAAAATCCTGGAATGTTTTCCTCAAAAACTTTACAGGGGTCATCGGATGTGAACTTCACTTTTACATGTTTGAACATTAATGTGTATTGGCAGTGTATGTACAAATCTACCCTATAATGATAAAATCCATGCAGTGGTTTTTAATTAATCTGTAAAAATAATATTCCCTTTTTCAAATCGAGCTATTCTCAGATGCCTGTCTGTGTGGCGTCACACCCACAGAGACCGCTCCCATGATAGTTGATTGACATGAGCGTCCTACCTCAGATCAGCTGTAACAGTCCGACCTCCATTGTTTCGATGCTGGAGCAGGGATGTAAGAATATCTCCGATTGAGTGATTGAGGTGTTGTGTTGCTGGATGTAATAATGAACATAGTGGTCATCATTTACTTCTGACAATCTGAGCCACTGAAGATGCAGTGGATTATGTTTGTTTGTGAAGGGAATGCGCCTCCCGATCTACATATATCTGTCTATGATCGCGCAAATCATTCATGATCCAGCTTCACTTACAGCAGAAGTGAGTATAAGGGTTTTGTTTATGAATCTCTGTAATCACTTTTCCAAATTTTGCGGCTAAACACGCTAAATGCAGTTAAAGTAAACAATCTCTCAGAGCACAGCTCATCACTCCACAGAGAGTAGAGAGGGGCGGGGCGAGCAGAGCTTATTTGCATTTAAAGGAGCAATCCCTCAGAATGGGATGATTTTTGCAGAGCTCATTTTGGCAAGGTAAAAAATGTGTTGTTTTACACAACCATTGAGAATTTTTAACCAACGTATATGACAGATTTTTCACTAAGACCCTAACGAATTATATTAACTTGTGGAAAATGGGCATCCCATGACCCCTTTAATTTCTTTTTGACTGAAGAAAGAAAGACATGAACATCTTGGATTGCATGGGGGTGAGTAATTTATCAGTAAATTTTAATTCTGGAAGTGAACTTATCCTTTAATGTTTATGGAAGTATTATCTTATGCTCACCAAGGCTGCATTTATTTAATTAAAAAATACAGTAATATTGTGAAATATCACATGGTCCTAAGTATTCAGACGCTTTGCTCAGTATTTAGTAGAAGCACCCTTTTGATCTAATACAGCCATGAGTCTTTTTGGGAAAAATGCAACAAGTTTTTCACACCTGGATTTGGGGATCCTCTGCCATTCCTCCTTGCAGATCCTCTCCAGTTCTGTCAGATTGGATGGTAAGTGTTGGTGGACAGCCATTTTTAGGTCTCTCCAGAGATGCTCAATTGGGTTTAAGTCAGGGCTCTGGCTGGGCCATTCAAGAACAGTCACGGAGTTGTTGTGAAGCCACTCCTTCGTTATTTTAGCTGTGTGCTTAGGGTCATTGTCTTGTTGGAAGGTAAACCTTTGGCCCAGTCTGAGGTCCTGAGCACTCTGGAGAAGGTTTTCATCCAGGATATCCCTGTACTTGGCTGCATTCATCTTTCCCTCGATTGCAACCAGTCGTCCTGTCCCTGCAGCTGAAAAACACCCCCACAGCATGATGCTGCCACCACCATGCTTCACTGTTGGGACTGTATTGGACAGGTGATGAGCAGTGCCTGGTTTTCTCCACACATACTGCTTAGAATTAAGGTCAAAAAGTTCTATCTTGGTCTCATCAGACCAGAGAATCTTATTTATCACCATCTTGGAGTCCTTCAGGTGTTTTTTAGCAAACTCCATGCTGGCTTTCATGTGTCTTGCACTGAGGAGAGGCTTCCGTCGGGCCACTCTGCCATAAAGCCCTGACTGGTGGAGGGCTGCAGTGATGGTTGACTTTCTACAACTTTCTCCCATCTCCCGACTGCATCTCTGGAGCTCAGCCACAGTGATCTTTGGGTTCTTCTTTACCTCTCTCACCAAGGCTGTTCTCCCCCGATAGCTCAGTTTGGCCGGACGGCCAGCTCTAGGAAGGGTTCTGGTCGTCCCAAACGTCTTCCATTTAAGGATTATGGAGGCCACTGTGCTCTTAGGAACCTTAAGTGCAGCAGAATTTTTTTTGTAACCTTGGCCAGATCTGTGCCTTGCCACAATTCTGTCTCTGAGCTCTTCAGGCAGTTCCTTTGACCTCATGATTCTCATTTGCTCTGACATGCACTGTGAGCTGTAAGGTCTTATATAGACAGGTGTGTGGCTTTCCTAATCAAGTCCAATCAGTATAATCAAACACAGCTGGACTCAAATGAAGGTGTAGAACCATCTCAAGGATGATCAGAAGAAATGGACAGCACCTGAGTTAAATATATGAGTGTCACAGCAAAGAGTCTGAATACTTAGGACCATGTGATATTTCAGTTTTTCTTTTTTAATAAATCTGCAAAAATGTCAACAATTCTGTGTTTTTCTGTCAATATGGGGTGCTGTGTGTACATTAATGAGGAAAAAAAATGAACTTAAATGATTTTAGCAAATGGCTGCAATATAACAAAGAGTGAAAATTTTAAGTGGGGGCCGGAATACTTTCCGTACCAACTGTAAATAAAGAAAATCTGTCTTTCCCCAACTTTCGAACAATAGTGTATATAAATGAACAAACATATTAAGTGATGCTAAATCATATATGAACTGCTTTTATTCTGTCAGGACCACTGTCGTCAAAACGATAGACAGTTACCATACAGTTTGGTATGGCGGCATGGTTCTGTTCTGGGCAAAAAACTCCCTGCCCATCCATGCAGCATGTCATGAATGAGCAGGGAGAGCAGCAATAATAACTCCCCAGGGTAAACAGAACAGAACAAGCAGATATCATTAATGTACTTAATGATATTTAAGTGTAAGACATTATTCAGATAAAAGGAGTCTGATTCAATGAGGAATATCAGAAGCCAAGTCCTGACTGTGGCAAAAGGAGGAGTTGGGGATGAAGGAGGATGTTTTGCTCCTGAGTAAGCAACAAAGCTGCCAAATAATATGGAATAGAGCTTATATAGGAATGCCGTGATAGGTGTCGTACTCCTATAGGTAGATGTGATCAGCTGAAAGTCAGCTGAAAGAGCTTGACTCACGTGACCTGCCAGAACTAACGCTATATGCTTAATTAATTTGATTGATTTGACCAAGACTTTCAGAGCAAGACACTTGTGATGAGCGCTAAGAAAAGAAGAAATGGAGTGACGCATAGGACACAAGTAATGCATGTTTATTTAGCCTTTGATCTGTATGCCGTCGGGAGCTCAGCGCTGCGAGAGAGAGAGAGAGAGAAGGGAGAGCAAGAGGACTCATATCTCCACCTACTGAAGAATACGCACTAACCGTCCACACTAGAAAGGGTCTCAAATGGATTCTCTCGCATTCATGTTTGTCATGGCAACCAAATAAAGTGCACAAGACAAAAAAGATCGGAGACTCTTAAGCATTAATGGTTGAAAAACAGACTAACAAATAAATAAATAAATGAGAGAAAAATACTGAGCTCAAGAGGAACAAATGAATAGATCATTTTATTACTCATGGAATTTTTTAGACTCCTTAAAAAAAAAGAAAGTGTATGACAAGAAAGCAGAATTAACATTGTATACACACACGCACAGTCTTAATGTCTCTGACTGCTTCCCTGCATCCTTCCTGACTGCTGCCTTATCAAAGGACTCCTTTCAGAGCCGAGCAGTGCTGAGGTACAGAGAATAGCCAGAGAGAGAGACTCAGGCACAGTTTGGCTTTTGTCAGAGTTGATTTGAAGTCACAACTCATATTGACTGCTTGTGCTAAATGTTGTGCTTATTAGACAAGCACTTACATAATGAAATACGCTAATAAACACAACAGAAGTTGAGATACAAAGGAAGGAGCACAAAATAAACATCAGTTAAAGGGATAGTTCACGCAAAAATGAAAATTCAGTGATTAATTACTCACTCTTATGTCGTTCCAAACCCGTAAGATCTTCATTCATCTTCAGATCACAAATTAAGATGTTTCTGATGAAATCCAAGAGTTTTCTGACCCTGCATAGACACCAACACAACTGACATGTTCAAGGCCCAGAAAGGAAGGTAGTAAGGACATTGTTAAAATAGTCCATGTGACATCAGTGATTCAACTGTAATTTTATGAAGCTACAAGAATGCTTTTTGTGCACAAAGAAAACAAAAATAACAACTTTATCCAACTATTTCTTCTCTTCCATGTCACCATCCTCCACCACTTATTACATTTCTTGGTCTGGGAACATTTCAGTTACATTGCTCTCTCAGATTTCATCAAAAAAATCTTAATTTGAACAAAGGTCTTACAATTTTGGAATGACATGAGGGTGAGTAATTAAAGGCAAAATTGAAATTTTTGGGTGAACTATCCTTTTAAGGTCAGTAAGACACAAACAAGGTCTGTGAATAGCGAAATGGAGAATGCAAATTAAAACCTGTGATGGTGTGCTTGATTTCATTTCTAAAGGGAAATTAAATGCTTTTATTTTATGAATAAATGCAAACTAAGTTTAGTCAAAAATACATTTGAAATTGATAGGGATTATACCTTAACTGGGTTATTTTCCACAGAGAACTGCAAGCATTAAGAGGGATGTGGCCATTGAGGGGGTGTCTATATCTTAGACACTTTGAGTATTTGTGTACATGCGTATAATTGAATGTTTGTGTAAAGGCAACTCCAGATGAAAGCAAGACTGAATAAGAAAGACTTCCTTGACCCAGGCAGAATATATGGTAGCCACCAATAAGCACAAACACTTTTTAGACCATCAAAGCAAGACAATTTTGCCCAAGCTGAAAGATTTTTACAGACTGAAAGACACTCTATTTGGAGGGCACGCTTTTTTAAAATAGAAAGCTAAATGTAAGACATTAGCACCTGCACACTGCCTCTGTGCTCCCTTTGCGCTTTAAAATGGATAGATAGATAGACAGATAGATGAAAGTGATGGGGAAGACAGGCTGGCCTCACCTCCTGCACTTTGGGAAGGCCCAGTGTGGGTAATGCATCCACTCCAACTATTCATTCTCCTCCGCTCAATCCACAGACAGTCACAGAAAGCAAATACTGGCTTGGAGTCCCTACAGTGAGCATATACTCTAGCATTTCAAAATTTGCGGTCGGTATAATATATATTTCTTAAAGGGGACATTGGATACGAAATTCACTTTTACATGGTGTTTGCATATAAATGTTTTTTCAGTGTGTGGACACAACCACCCCACAATGATTAAAATCCATTCACTCCTTTTTTTATCCCCTAAATATGTAAACAGTCTCAATCATCAATCAAGCCATTTTGATTTTCTAAACGGTATTATGTAACAAGTTTCACACTGTCATGTAAGTTAAGACAACGGTTACATTTTTCAATACAATTTCGGCACAACAGAAAAAAAATCTACTGTGCTAGATTTCTTTTCATTTATTTTTAACAGACAGTAGTACAAATTACATTTTTTCCCACCTACGTGTGAAAATACTTCATATTATATCAAATTATAATGACATAGGCTATAAAATCTGCAGTGCATATATACATACAAGGCATAAATACTTGACATATATTTAATTTAGTTAGGGGGGGAACAGTGTGACACGTAAAGTAGCATACATTTGCTGAGTTTCAGTTCAGTTTTATGACAGAAAGGAAACTGACAGAAAGCGACATCCTATTTGTTTTTTGTTTAAGTTGATTTTGCTGGTATGAGGAAAGCTGACGTAATCGCGCCGGTGCACACAAACACAAAACATATACATGAGCGCGCCGCCTCACTGTGTCACCGTATGAACGCGCTAGCATTTGGATACATTGTCAATATGAAAATATTATGAAATATTTGGATTTGTGCCGAATGAGAAAGGTAGGATACAAGAACACAAAGCTCCAAACAGTTCGCAAACAGTTGAGTGCGCAAGCCTTTAAAGTAACATTATACTCAGTGTTAGGGAGTAACTAGTTACATGTAACGGAATTATGTAATTTAATTACAAAATAAATGTAATTGTAATTAGTTACAGTTACTGA
Organism: Labeo rohita; assembly: GCF_022985175.1. Taxonomy (NCBI): domain Eukaryota; kingdom Metazoa; phylum Chordata; class Actinopteri; order Cypriniformes; family Cyprinidae; genus Labeo; species Labeo rohita. The sequence continues at coordinate 15,751 of NW_026129381.1, read as the reverse complement.
GAAAAAATATGTAATTAAATTACAGTTACTTTTGAAAAATGCCAGTGATTACATCTGAATTTTTTCACACACCCACCCCCACTTACAGATTTAAATATAGTTCTTTTAAATTGCAGTGACTGCTCTAAAATGAGTCACCAATGTTTCAGGAGTTTAGGACACAGAATAGGACACATGCTTATTCCATAACTGTTTTAGTTCCTATTTGGGTTTATGCAGAAACTTTATTTTTTAAGATTGTTTTTTCCAAGGCATTGTTAGATGCTAGTGTTTTCTGTCATAACTATGCAAACATTTGATTTCAAACCCAGTATCATAGCTATTAAACTGTTTCTTGTTATGATGTTATTTATGTTATGACATATAACGCAACTGCGTTCACGGTGACAAGAGTTTGATTCCGTTCTCGAGGTCCTTTGCCGATCCTGCTCCCAGCTCTTTCCTGTCATCTCTCTACTATCCTATCACAATAAAAGGCATAAAAAGCCCAAAAATATAAGTAAAAAAAAAAAAAAGTCTGAATTTGTGGTGGCTGTGCTTTAAATTAAATTATTACACAGCTCAGACTCATTCGGGGTGACTTAATTCTGTGCTATATGCTTGATATTTTTCTTGGCGGAAGCTTTGCGTTTGGTTAGCTAATAAAATATTAAAGCTTAATTAAATATTATGTGTACAATTTCTTAATTCTGTCATCCTGCTATTGTGGACTTGCTCTATTGTTCCTGCCATTTTTGTACATTGTAATGGATTATAAAATAACTAACAAACTAGTACTACTACTTAATTATTTATGTGGTGAAATGTTGTGTAAGAAAACTGGTATGACTGCACTGTATCCCTAAAATGTCTAGTTTGAACTTGCCGTTTGCTTGCAACTGATTTCTTCATGAAAGCTTTGCGTTCAAATATAAACTCAGATCAGTGTTTCGTGTCTAAGTATTTTGACACGAAACATCTATATAAACTATCAAGCAGCTGTGTAATAAGTTAGATAATGTACATTCAGCCAGTTGTTATCGCAAAACTTGTATGTTACTTATTATAATCTTAATTCAAGTGATAAAGGATTTTCAAAGTCTGACAGTAATCAGTGTTGAGTGCTACTGTAAGGTTAACTCTGACTGGTTTAAATGTTTCAAAATGATTAACAGTTGAAAATATTAGAAATGTAGAAAAGTAATCAAAAAGTAAGTAAAAGTAATAAGTTACATTACTTTAATAAAGTAATTGAAAAGTTACACTACTTATTACATTTTAAATCAAGTAACTTGTAATCTGTAACCTATTACATTTCCAAAGTAACCTTCCCAACACTGGTTATACTGCTTTATCAGTGAGAGACGCATTCAGAATCAGCACATGATCACTGTCTAGTGGGCTTTGTTTTCAAGTGCGCAACTCTTGGCATTCACTGTTCTTCTGTGGTCAGGTCGGTTATCAAACAGCGTTGCATTACTGCGGATTGAAGGTGAATTACCTGTATTTGTTGTAAGGCCTCATGCACCGAACCGAGATACCCGTACCATGACGGTTCGGTATGAATACATGTATCGTTACACCCCATAGCAATAACATACTTGTCTATATACTCTCAATGTCCATCAATTTCATAAAAGAGTCGCCATCTAGAACACTTTACAGATGGACCAAAATACAGGAAGTTTGTTTAAAAAAAAATAGGTAATCTTTTCTAAAGCAAGGCGTAAGGTCATCCCCTTTATCCACTGAGACATGCCTGGACTTTCTTCTTTTTCTCCAAGAACATGCAATTACACATTTAGCTTCCAGCAAACAGAGAATTAACAAAAATCTTTCATGTTTGGTGATTTTAAAAATTTGATTTACATTATTCTGTATTTTAACCCAGAAACAGTTAGCTTTACTGCATCCCACATACAATGGAATAAAGTTCCTTTCTTTTGTTTACATTTGTAACATATATCAAGAATATTCTGAAGTGCTGTAACTTAACTGGAGTGATAGATGGTCTACTCAACCATTTATACTGAAGCAGTCTCAAATGAGTGTTGATTGTCTGAGCTTGGGCTTTTAATCATGCTACTTGCCACTCTTCCTTGGTTATTTCAACCTGCAGGTCAGACCGCCATGCTTGAAATCTCTCATTAAACGATTCTTTAGATTTGGCCAATAACTGTTTATATAACGCAGATATCTGACCACTACCTTTCAAACAGTTAAGCATAATATTTTCTAAAATAGAAAGAGCAGGCTCAACCAGACTTTGGCCTTGCCTTGACATAATGAAGCTTCGTAATTGCAAATATTTGAAAAACATTGAAATACATTTATCTTCATTGTAGAGAGCAGACACCTTACTAATACACTGAATTTACCAGATTTTAAAACCTGGATTGGCTCTACCAAGATGGAAATTTTCATTATCAATAAATGGTGAAAAGCGTGAGAGCTGTGGTAATTTAGCTAGATTAGCAAATGCCTCAAACCAAACTGTTATAGTATTTTTGGTATATGGGTTTTTAGAACATTTAATTAACTTTTTAGCATCTGCTGAATACAAATATAAATTCAAAGGAATTGGAATAGACCGAGCCTCTATAGATACCCAGGTTGGAGGATAATCTTCAAGAAACATTTCTTATTATTATTATCAGTGTTGAAACTTCAAAAGAACAGTATGTATTTTATATATTTGCTTTTTCACACTGCTCATACTTTACTTAAAGTTAACAATTAATCCTGGTTATCCACAAGCTGCTGTTTCGCATCATACTTTTCTAAACACTGGGTTAACATTCTGAGTTTGCATTTGTGTGGGGTCAGTGTCGCTGAACAGCCGAACACTTGAAGAATATGCTGCGCACTTTAATTACATTTTAATGAAAGTGAATGAAGCTGAGATGCACCAAAATGAAAAAAGTAATCATATAAGATGGTCTGTATGACTAGTGCACTATTCCAAATCATATGAAGCCATGCAATACCTTTGTTTATGGGAGTGATGTCCAATTTGTCAATGAATTATTTTAGGTTAAATTTTTCTATTAAATCAGTTAGTCCAGTTCACAAAAATGATCTTAATGATTCATCCACAAGTTGATTCTCAAGTTCAACTAAGTGACTCAGAGATCAATAACAGCCCACTTAAGTCAGAAAATAGTGTATAAGTCAAATAGATCACATTTATGATGCATTTTATGGTACTTTTGCAACCCTTTTAAAGCTTGAAACAGTCTCCGTTTGAGTTTCATTCTATTGAAAAGACTGACCGGAATATTCTTCAAATATGTCACCTTTAGAAAGGAAGTCAGGTTTGGAACACCATAATGACTAATTTCTGGATTAACTCATCCCTGAAGAAAATACCAGCATGTTTCACACATACTGCTCTGCATGGCATGTGACACATTTGCCCTGAACTCTTCTGTGTTTCTACAGCGATATGTTTATCGTCCTCCATTTTCCCATTTTTCTTTGATCTACAACTGTCTCTAACCGATACCATATACATGCAATAGACACTGCTGCTGCTGCTGGCAAATAACTGAATTTCTTTGTTAAAACTTTGCATCCTTTAAAAGCCACATTAAAGCTGGACCTCATCTGAGAATGTCAAGGTTCTGTTTTCTACATCAGGATGACACCAATTATGTTTTTTTACACACTTTCGTTACTTTCAAAGGCTGGACGGTATGCATACTTGTATTGGTTTCATCTAAAAGGTTTATTCAAAGGGTGCATGCTGCTTTTGTCTTTTTCTTCCTTTGTTGAAGAAACACCAAGGCCACAGAGTACAGAGTCTCCGTGTGCACTAATGAGTCACTGGCATGAGCCAAAAGAAAGAATAAATAAAAGTGACATTGCCATCTCTTTGTCCATCAATTTTTCTCTCCTTCTCTGCAAAGCCACCCCCCACTCCGCACTGCACATACCTGCCGGCAAGGGAATGCGGAGCTGTCACTGGGTTCTTCTGGTATGTCATCCCTCTGGTTAATCTTGCCTAGAGGGCAGTGGTGGATAGTGACAGTGCTGCTAGTCACGATTATGGCTGCCTTTCCTAGACTCAGTATTAATTTTTACACAGTTTTGTGTCATTTTGGTCCATTTAAAATGGGCATTTTAAAAAGGCATAGTCAAGAAAAATAACATTTTAGATGTCGATAATGCAAAATAATGAGATGTGTGTCAAAATGTAACAGACCAAATATATTTTTAACATGTTTTAGTATGCATACATTTATTAAATTATAAAATGTGAAATTATTAGTTATATATACTATATATAGAAATTACTCTTTAAATGCACACACAAAGTAGAGCCCAATATTACATGTTAATATGAAGGAATTTTCTGTATTGATTTTAACAGGTGTCTATAATTTTCTGACAAGATATTATTCATTTTTTCACTTTTTTTTTTTTACTTCTGCACTGTATGTGCCAATGTGATTTACAATATTACATTTATTTCATATATAGCAAATGTAATATTGCAACGTGCCGAAAATGGCAAATATTAGACTAAAGCACTTTATGAAATAACATATCTGACAGGTCTCTTGTTGAACAGACCTGGAGGAAGACATGGAAGTTAAAGACTCGAAATTCCTCCGTTACTTATTACAGTCAATGTCAACTGATTCATGGAGAGAGAGAGAGAGAGAGAGAGAGAGAGAGAGAGAGAGAGAGAGAGAGAGAGTAAAAAAAAAAAAAAAGCCATTGAGGATCTTTATTCACTGAAAGGGACACAATTGAATATAGCCTCTTTGAATAGTCAGTCTCTAAAGTTCAGAGATATGAGAACAGTTTTCTCTATTGCCCACTTCTTTTCATGTCAGACACTCCACCCCTCTGCAATGTGGAGACAGCTGTCAAAATATATCTTTAAAGAAATAAATTAATAAATGAAAACTTTCGTGAGTATGTTTTTCTATTCCTCCCTCCTTTTATCTGACCCTGGGGAGGAATTGCAGGACGGTTCCTGTCATCCAGGCGTGGGGAAGCAGAGGCTGTCAGACTTCAGGCAGGATCCCAGCTGGGGTGCACTATGCCTGGCCTGGCCCCGACGGAGGGGATACTCTGGAAGAATCCCATCTCTCTGGGGAGGGGAGTGAGGTGCACGGACCCAGAGGGAGAACAGGGAGAGATGGGTAGGCGTTCTTAAAGTGAAATCAGCCACACATTTAGACAGGAACAAGTTGACCTAAACTCCCCTCTGTCTTTCCACATGCTCCATCATTCCTTCAGATGTGAAATAAAATTAAGCCTAAGGTCTGTTTCACACATACAGTGTCTGTGGCGCGTGAGCAAGCTTGCCTTGTGCTTTCACACTGCCTGTATTTCTGCTTTCACACTTTAGCTCTAGACATAATATAAAGCCGTTTCTAGGTTACTGCATTGAGGTTTTTCTTTTTTTTTTTTTCATAATAATGGACATAATAAAAATAAATAAATAAACGTTTTCAACATGCTTTCTACATTCATTTACATTTACTCATTTACAGCAAATAATCAATTTAATTAATAAATGTATTTATTTTAAATTAAATTTACATGCCACGTGTTATACAGGTGCATCTCAAAAAAACAGAATGTCATGTTCATTTTTTTTATTGTAAGTTATTTAAAAAAGTGAATCTTTCATATATTCTAGATTCATTATATGTAAAAGAAAATATTTCAAACTTTTTTTGTTTTAATTTTGATGATTAGAGCTTACAGTTCATGAAAGTCAAAAATCCAGTATCTCGACATATTAGAATATTTACATTTGAGTTTCATTAAATGTTCATCCCTACAGTATTAATTCCAGGTATCTCTTGTTCTTTGAAACCACACTAATGGGGAAGACTGCTGACTTGGCAATGGTCCAGAAGATAATGAATGACCTGAACCCCATTGAGAATCTATGGGATATTTTCAAGTGAAAGATGAGAAACAGTCGATTCAACAATATACAGACGGTCTGAAGGCTCAATAGTGCCTCAGCAGTGCCACAGGCTGATCGCTTACATGCTACACTTCACTGATGCTGTAATTTGTACTAGAAGCAAGTCATTTGCTGTAATATATGCTGCTGACCAAGTATTGAGTGCATAAATGAACATACTTTAAAAAACTTGAACTTTTCTTTTTTTGCAAATTTGTTTTTTGATTGATTTTAGGAAATATTAGAATATTTTGAGATATTGGATTTTTGATTTTCATGAGCTGTAACATGAAAAATTTTGAACAGTAGTGTATATTGTTAGAAAACCTTTCTTTTTAACCTTTTATTGATCAAAGAATCCTGAGGAAAAGTATCACATGTTCCAAAAAAATATTAAGCAGCACAACTGTTTTCAACATTGATAATAAATCAGCATATTAGAATGATTTCTGAAGGATCAGGTGACACTTAAGACTGGAGTAACAGCTGATGAAAATACAGCTTTGCATCCCAGGAATAAATTATATTTTAAAATATATTAAAATAAAACCCATTATTTTATATTGTTAAAACTTTTTGCAATTACTGTTTTTTCTGTATTTGATCAAAGAAATGCAGCCTTGTTGAGCATAAGATTCTTGAAAAAACATTACAAGTCTTAATGATCCCAAAAAGTTTGAGCGGCAATGTATATATGCAGTATATACATGCAAATCTGATACTTAATTATTAAAATATTTATTTTAAAATCTCAGAAATACTTCAAGTAAATATATTAGGTGAAAGAGGTTCATCTGACAAAAAGCCTTCTACAGACAGTACTACACTGTAAAAAACAATTTGTTGAGTCAACTTAAAATAATTTGTAACCTGGCTGCCTTAAAATTTTGAGTTCAGTCAATTCAAAAAAAATCGTATTCAACTTGAAATGTTAAATAATACTAAGTGACAACTTAGATATTTGAGTTGAATCAACTTAAAATTTTAAGGCAGCTGGGTTACTTACCCATCTGTTAAGTTTAGCAAACACAAATATCTAAGCTGTCACTTAGTACAACTTAACATTTCAAGTTGACTAAGCTTATTTTAGTTGACTGAACTTAAAATTTTAAGGCAGCAGGGTAACAAATTATTTTAAGCAGACTCAACAAATTGTTTTTTATTTTTTACAGTGCACATGCTTAAATAACCTACTGAGTGATAATTCAAATAAAAATTAATGTGTTTATGAGTAGTTGATTCAATGTTGAAGCACCTCTTAAACCTGAAATGATTTTAGCAGGTCAAATAATCAAATGCTGTGTCACCACCTGACTAGTGACTATCCTTTGTGTGAATGTCAACAAAACTGGGAGATTTTCTGAATTATATAAGCGGTATATGCTCTTTTATAAAGGAATATTTAAAAGATTAAAAAGAGGAATTTGGGAGAATCAATAAATTATGAATTATTTATTGCTACTGAGTGAATAATATGTAGTCGTGTAATCCATAAAAACTAACTGTAATCTGATTATGATTGTTTTGAAATGTAATTTAATATAATTACAAGTAATTTTTGGAATCTGATTATGTAATCCAGATTACATGTAAACAGTCACTACCCAGATCTGGGAAACTGATTTGTTTGATTGTGTTTGTGCTTTTTGTATTATCTTGTGCATGACACGGCATCCTAAAAACACAGCGCTCAAATAAAAAGCAGTTTAACTTTGGAAAATAGGTGGTAACAATTAGGTAACAATTTTAAAAAAATCCAGAATAAACAACGTCTGCAAACCATCAAGATGCTTCAACTCTGGAAAAGAGAAACTTTTTATACAAAAAGTGAGAAAAGGAGACAAAAAAAGTAACTTCCCAAAACCAGTGATGATGTAGAGCAACTTTATTTAGCATAATTATTCCTCTAAGGAATTCAATATTTTAATGCACTGCTTTTAAAAGTAACATTCCCTGTTCATTTAGCAAACGCTTTTACCCAAAATGACTGAAAACAGCCAAAACAAGAGTTTAGAACAAGACTGACAACATTGTCATAATAGTACTTTGGTCCGTATGCCAGAAGAGAACATTAGCATCCAACTGGTTTCATTTAACATATATGATGGATACAGCACCACCCGGACACTACTATAACTAACACTATTAAGTCATTACACTACATGGCAGCTTTTGTATCAGTAATGTCTATATCTGAGCTTTTGAGATGGGAATCTTTGAGTCTTTTCTGCACAAACCATCTACGAGCAGTCTAGTAGACATATTTATTGTGCTGCTCAGCATGCCCAGATCCTTTGAAACAGGTATTTCTGCACAACTATGGCCTCTGATAACTGTGCATGCATTAATATGTATGTATTCAAATGATAGCTACAATGCCTTGTGGTAATGTCAGTAGTGAAATGTTTGCGGAGTTGTATAATAGCATTTCCAAGACTGTTTCACAAATGACCACACGCAGGAGAAAACAGGCATTGTATTATGCTGCAATATTAGTTGTGTATTTGTTCTGGCCCTCAGGATAGAGACAAGGGAAGACCTCTCCACAACAGAGATGCGCAGAAACCAAGAGCGAGCTAAAATACGCTTTAAAAGCATACAAACAACACTGATTAATAATGTTTACAAAGTAGACGAAAGAAAGACAGAAAAGGAAAGGAAAGAAAGAAAACAAACAAATCATGAGAACCACTGAAGGTAAGAGAAGAAATCACAGCTTGATAAGGCAGCAAGCGGCGTGAGTCTGAATTTGCCTAAGAGCATTCTCTCCTCTACACATGTATACATCATCTTGAAGTCTTCTTAGAAGCAGCTCCCCTGCCATGAAGTTTCAGCGATGTGTCATACAAAGTGAAGCTCTGTGCTGCATCTCATATGCAGGCATTTTGGGGACTGCCCTTTTCAGGGCTATGAACACACAGTCTTATTTCACCCTGGCATCGCCTTCTCTCTCTCGCTCTTACTGTTTCGCTCCTGGGCATTGCTCTGTCCGTTTACATATTAATGAGAAACGAACAGCTATTTTCTTTTAATCATGAGCTGAGCGAGACATCCAAAGGGAGCGACAGGACAGCTGTGGATATTTCTGGGAGGGTCAGAGGAGGCTGACTTTTTCCTCCTATGGCAGCCAATCGGTAACAAGATGAGATTATTAACGTGCTCCATATTCAGTTTAGGGACGTCCTTTGGTCAACTGGAGCAGGGCGGAATAAATGTTTAAGTGTATTATAATAACTGCTGTAACTCTGATGACATGCAGGGAGTATGGGGTTCTAGACCAGCCCAGACTCACAACTAGGGATGGGAATTGTGAAGAATTTAATGATCCCGGTTTTGGTTTTAGTAGTTTTAAGGAATAAATATTTGGTGGTAAAAATGAAATACAACTCCATTGCCAAATGGTTAGATCATTTCAATAATAAATCAGCTGAAAACCAGGCTGAGGCTCCAGCATCCCTTCATCCCTACAGAGGATAAGCAGTTTGTAGTATGGATTGATGAATGCATAAATTGAAAACAATTACTGCAATAATGCATTGCATAATACACAGACTTTTAAAGCTTTTTCACATTTTTTTTTAGTGGCAGCAGCTAATACTTAGCTGTTCCTACACTGTAAACAAAATTCTGTAGTTTTTTTACTTTAATTTTGGTAGTTGTGGTTGCCAGAATAATTTTGTAAAAATAATAATAATAATATTAATAATACAGAAAAAATGTAAACACATTTAAAGAACAAACTGTTAATTTTACTGTATAAAACTGTATATTTTACAAACAAGAAAATCTGAATGTAAACTAGTTAATTTAACAATGCACACTGCTACTAAAATCTATTTTGTACCTTTAGCAAATACCTACAACTATGGAAGCACGTTTTCGCCACTTAATAAAAAACAAAAAAGGTAATTGCGACTTTTTATCTCACAATTCTGAGGTTATTTTTCTCAGAACTGTGTGATACAAACTCAAAATTTTGACTTTGTTTCTCAGAATTGTGAGATATAAACACGTAACTGCAAGAAATAAAGCCAGAATTGTGAGTTAAAAACTCGCAATTCTGACTTTTTTTCTCGCAAATGCGGACTTGTATCTTACAATTCAGACTTTACAACTCGCAATTCACATAATTAAATAATTTCACGTAACTTTATAACTCACAATTGTGCATATGACTTTTCCTCAGAATTGTGAGATATAAACTTGCAACTGCAATTTATAAAGTCCAATTCTGAGGGGTAAAAAGACTGACATGTTCTTTGAATTGCGAGTTTATTTCTCACAACCCTGACTTAATAACTTAACAACTGCATGTTATAAAGTCTGAATTGCGAGATATAAGCTCACAATTCTTAGAAAAAAAAGGCACAATTGTGAGTTTATATTTCACAGTTCTGACTTTCTGCAATTGCGTGTTTACGTCTTGCAATTTTGAAATTTTTCCCAGAATTGTGTGATATAAACTCACAATTCTTAGAAAGAAACTCGCAGTTCTGAGAAATAAACTTGTGAGTTCTCAGAACTGCGAGTTTATTTCTAAGAATTGTGAGTTTATATCACACAATCCTGAGAAAAAAAAAGTCGAAATTGCAAGATGTAAACACGCAATTGCAAGAAAAAAGTTAGAATTGTGAGATATGAAGTCGCAATTAATTTGTTTTTTATTTTTATTCATTAGCAGAAACGGGCTTCCATAGACAACCACCATAATAATGCAGGTAAAAGAGAAAGCCACCTGAAGAATTAAAGTTCATCACGTTTTTCCACAAGCTGAACTATACTCTAATATAAAGTACATAAGGTGCACAGAGTCATTCACGCAAACACAAAACACCGTCATGGTAACTCGCGTGACTGGAAATATCAGTACATATGTATATGTTCCCCTTCAGTCGTTTCACTACGACCCCAGCTAACAAAAAAAAGGTCGCCACAACGTCCCCTGAATGGCATCTGCGAACGTCCCCTGGACGTCATCGTGTAGGGTTTTTTGGACGTCATGGGGACGTTGCGAGTTCGTTCGCGGGACGAAACTGGGACGTTCGCGGAACGTCCGGAGGACGAAACGGGGACGTTCACGGGACGTACCACGGACAATTGCGGGACGTTCATGAAAACATTGTGGGGACCTATAGCGAACGTTCGCTACAGGTCATTTTAATATACGTAAACATGTCATTAGTCAGATCAGACAAAATTGATCTACCCAAGGAATAAACACACAAGCAATAGTACATTAACAATACATTTTTATTTGTTAAAATATTTTTATTTTGTGTGTGTGCGTGTCTGTCTGTCGTCTGACGTGTGTTCCAGATGTTGTTCGTTATCCAGGTCTGATTCCACCCTTATGTTCGAAACCTAAAACAATATAAATGAACAAAAATCAGCAATGGTTTTAAACCTTGACTTCGTTTTTGCATAATGACATAATATTGTATCAAACTGAATCATTATCTGCGCGAATGACACCTGCGTAGAATTTCCCGATTGATAGCCAACCTCTTATGATTTTTAGGCCATTGTTCCTATTCTATGTGCGTTTATCAAAAATGCACTTAACACATATCGCTGTTTGTTCAATATTGAAGTTCAATATCTGTCAATATTGTATACGTTGAATCGTTTCAGCTTTACGAAAATCTGATATATGGCAATATATGTAAAACACATATATAATATATGTCGATGTATGGATTACACAGATATATAAAATAGCCGCTTTCAAATATGCGACATATATTTCCCTAAATACACACACGTCTTTATATTACATGTTCATATATGGGCAACAATGTATATGTAAATGAAATATATGTTAAATATATTTACATATATTTGAACTAAAAATTTAATGGCAAAATATAAATGGCAAAAACAGAATAAGGGTAATGTTTAAAAAACTTTTAATTAACTGATCAGCTACAAAACACAATAATATTAACACTTTTTTTAAAAAGTTATTTAAAATGTATTAAAAGGGATAGTTCCCCAGAAATGAAAATTATTTAATTATTTACTTACCATCATGTTGGTCCAAACCTTTATGAGCTTCTTTCTTCTGCTGAAAAAAGACGATATTCTGAAGAATGTTTGTAACCAAACAGTTTTGGGGCTCCACTTACTTTTTTAGTATTTTCCTATCATGGAAGTAAGTGGACAACAACTGTTTACAAACATTCTTCACAATACCTTTTTTGTGTTCAGTAGACGAAAGAAGCTCATTCAGGTTTGGATCAACTTGATGGCAGTTAAATAATACAACATTTTTATTTTTGGCTGAAGTTACAGTAAAACAATCAAGTGGCAATATAGTGACAACTACTTTACTTCTGAATTCTTTTTTTTTTTTTTTTTTTTTTGCTGATGCAGTTCAGAGCTCTGCCATTTTGCAGTTCAAGGCTGTACCAATTTGGCCAGAAGTGGTTCCTGGGATGTATCATCATCAAAGCAACTTAAAAAAATGCAGAAAATTAAGTTAGAAGCACATTAATCCTAAAAAGAGCAAGAAATCAGAAAATAAATTCATTGCTATTTCCCATCTTCTTAGGACACAAATATTACAATTTCATGATTTTTTTTTTTTTTTTTTTAACATGATTTTTTTATTATTAAGTTTGGTTGACTAAAAATCATGTGATGGCATTATTTATGATTCTCAGATTTAAACTATCACCAACAGCACAACAATGCAAAAGGACGCTAAATTATGAAGGTTGTGTAACGTTGTTTTACTTTTCCCCTCAGCTCCCCTGCGACTAGCAACAAACCTTAAATATTGTAGAAACTGTTATAGCGACCTTCACGTCAGCACTGCATAGAAATTAATATCTATGAGAAATGTTTAGGTGCACACAGCATATTAATATCATCATGAAGAAATAATACACATAATGTAAATGAAGTAAAAGAGTTACTTTTGGCATTTCCTTGATATAACTAACTTTCCTGTCTGCTCTGTGTTGTGATTGAAAGAAAATATCTCTCTGAGAAAAAGTTCAGGAGAGCACAGCACATAAATATCACTATAAATCCATATGACGTTATAAAATACAAATTTTAAATGAGATAAAACACTTACTTCAAGTGTTTCCCTGTTAAAAGCAACCTCCACGTCAGCACTGCATAGCAATTCAGATCTATGAGAAAAGTTTAGGTGCACACAGCATATTAATATCATCATAAAGTAATATTACAAGTAAATGAAGTAAAACACTTACTTTCTGTGTTTTCCTTGATAAAACCAACTTCTCTGTCCGCTGCATCGCGAGTGAAAGAAAATATTGCTATGAGAAACAGTTTAAATACATAAATTTCGCTATAAATCCATATGACGTTATAAAACACTTACTTTCCCTGTTAAAAATGACCTCTACGTTAGCACTGTAATGCAAATGAGATCTGTAAGAAACGTTTATGTTGGTTTAGAAGCATACAGCTATAAAATATATATGTTAAATGAGGTAAAACACTTACTTCTTACGTTTCCTTGTTAAAAGCACTGCGTAACGTTAATATCGTCATAAAGTAATAACATCTTATAAAACACATATCGCAATTGAGGTAAAACACTTACTTCCGGTGTTTCCTATGCCCTGTCTGCCCCGCATTGCCAGCGAAAGGAAATAACGTTATCTCTCTGGGAAGAAGTTCAGGAGTACACAGCTCTCGTCTGTTCCGCATCGCGAGTAGAAAAAAAAATTGAGAAAGGTTTAGCGGCATACAGCCCATTAATATCATTATAAAACGATATTATATTACAAAACACATTTTGTGCGTAAGATGAAACACTTTATTCCGTTGTCTCCGCATCGCGAGGGAAGAAAATGGCCTCTGTGAAAAATATTCCAAATGGGTCAGGCGCGCACACGAGCAAATGTCCCGGATGTGACTAATACGGATGAAAGGCCGTATTTACACTAACTAGTGTTCATCACAACAAGTTTAAATCTTTACTCTGAAAGTCCTTAACGCCAGGATATATATATATATATATATATATATATGTTTATATATGGCCATGTATCACATTTCTATATGGGTGCTAACGTTAGCTTCAAAAGTGTTTAGGCTAACGGCCAGCAGTCTTACACGACGGACAGCCTCAGCAAACGTTTTAAAAGGTAAACTTTTCATAAAATGTAAATATTACGAGATACGCAGTGGTTACGGTACTTAATGTCTACAAGTATAAAAGTATAAATACCTTTTCGACCGGACAAAAGCGAAAACTCAAGACCATATCTGGGGAAATCACCATGACCGTTAACTGTCACTCAGGGTTGCCATGGATACATGCGCGTACCCTAAGTGACGTCACTCGATCACGAGCTCATTTGATTGGCTTTTACACTTTTATTTTTGCGCTGCATAACAGTCTTAAATGCAATAACTAAAAAAAAAAAGTAATTTTCCTTAATAACTTGTCTTGTCAGCTTACCAACAGCTTGATAGCCTATGTAAATATTAAAAAGTAAGAACTGATTTATTTGTCTTACCTGTGTTATTTTCCACTTTCTTTTCTATTCTTCATGTTTTCCTTGGCTGCATTCATCACTCTTCAGGGATTCAACCTTATTTTATTTATGTATGGGGAATACATAGGGCCTAATTGTAGCCTAGGTTCAATTACATTATTGAAGTGTATCTTGTTTTTGATGTCGAAATGCTGAAACAGACTTGATAATTACAGAAGTTACTTTTTCTTTTGCATAAATTAAAGTTATTTATTTTGCCACAAATTAAAATATATAGTTTATAGTATAGTATATAATAATAATAATAAAAATAATGCCAATCTTTCCATTTTTCATTCCAATATCACAGTTAAAAAAGGGATTTTGTTTTAAGGAAATATCCTTTAAAATCCAATATGGGTTTATTATTTGTTTTATTATTACTTGTCTTTAATTTAATGAACTCTGAGTTGCAAGGTGTCAGGTAAAGTCCAAGCATGGGCGACTGGATTTTTCATGTGTTGTTATGGGGATGTTTGCAAACTGGTTCGGGCGAATGTCCTCCAAATGTCCGCCAGCGAACGTCAAAAAGAGAACCAAATGCGGACGTAAGTGAACGTCCTCAGAACGTCCGTCAGCGAACGTTACAAAGCGGACCAAATCCGGACGTCCTTAAACGTTCGACAGTGAACGTTATAAAGCGGACCAAATACGGACGTCGTCCAAACGTCCGCCAGCGAACGTTACAAAGCGGACGTACTGCGGACCTAAACCGACGTTCGTAACGTCCGGGGGACGTCCCCTGTTTGCTAGGACGTTACATATGGGAACTCGCTTGAGAGTCCAATCATCTCCAAGCCTTATTCAAAAGGCCAATGAACATTCATGAACATTGGCGAGTGATATTTGCATGCCGAGCCACTCCCCCGTATATACGGGTATATAAGAAGGCGGCGTGCAACCACTCATTTAGACTTTTGCTTTTGGAGCCTCGTCTTCTGAGCTATTTAAAAAAAGAAAAAAAAGAAAAAGAGTTCCTGAGTTCACACTCTCTCTACTGGCGTGCTGCCGAGCTACTAAAAGAGCTTCATCTAAAAGAGCGTTCGGCAGCCGCCAGCCTAATCCTGCGGGCTGCCGTTTTCACGGCATCAACGCCTCCCGCACTCCAGCGAGCGCCCCGTCTGAGTGCACGGTTGTGCCGCGGTTTCTCCCTGGGCGGACCGGGATTTCAAAAGAGTGAATTTCTCGCGGCTGTCGAGGACATCTTCCCGGTATGTCTCTCCGGCCGTGCGCTTCCGGGTGCGATAGTTTCCTCGCCTCTTTGGACGGACGTGATCGCTGTCTCACGTGCCTGGGCCGAGAGCACGCTGAGGCAGCGTTCACG
>NW_026129380.1:45624-60624 GCF_022985175.1 Labeo rohita | reverse complement strand
AAACGATGCAGTTTATGTAGCCAAAGTAAGAATTGCTAAGAAATAATAACAAATTCCCACAAATTAATAATTTGTTTGCTAGTTTTGATTATTACAACGTCCTTAATTCGTGGCCATGATTTAATTAAACCTTGTTGATTTAATGACTATAATATATAAATCTAACCAGCACATTCATTAAACTTAAAAAGATAATAAAAACATGTTGATGTGAGATGTGTCAGATTTACCTGTAGCTTACTGTATTAGTGTGAACATTAGTTTACTCATTGATTTACCATGTTAGTGAAGTATAAAGTTATGCATCACAGTCACATCACAGTCATCAACACTCACCTGCTCCAGCCAAATCTCACACATCAACAGTCAATACAGTCAGTGAAAAAGTGTATGTCTCTGTCTGCTCCAGGACCTCATGTGTTCATACTCGTACTGCAGTATAACGACTTCAGTGAGAACGACAGACAGAGAGTGAAATATTTGCTGAACCTCTTCAGTAAGCAGGCCATGAAACACACTATAGTGCTGACGACTGATGAAGAGACGCGCACATACAAACTGACTTCTATGATATGGAATAACACTATTCGTGATTTAATAAAGGAGTGTGGAGGAAGACATCTACAGTTTGATACAACAAACACAGGATGGTGATCTGAGATGGCAGAGTTGTTCAGAATGACAGAGGAGATTCTCAAAGAACACACAGAATTTTTCATCTGTAACATGTATGAGGATGAAGGTGATGGAGCATCAGTGGATGAGATCTGAACAGATCTGGACGTTCAGTCAGAGGAGACGACAAAGAAGAATTCTGATCTCAAAGAGAGCACCAAAACAGGACGTGATGGAGGAGGTTTGTCACTCTAAACAAAGCTAAACATAGTGCTGTGTGGAAATAATCCAACACGTTAGCTCAGCGTCTAAAATGTTTAGAGGGGTAATGAGTAAACCTCAGAAAGAGATGAGTAAAGTGTGTCAGAAGAGAGAAGGAACGATTCATGGACGACAGATCAGTGTAATCGAGCTTCCACCTCTCACTCGACTCTCAGAGGAGGAAGTGATGCGTCAGACTCACCGCTGTGTGTCTCTCTGTCATCCTGGAGTTCATCATTTTATCCTTGTCACTCCTGTCAGTCCACTTACTAATGCAGACAAAGCAGAAATGGAGAAGATTAAAGGAATATTTTACTCACAAGAGCACTTCATGGTGCTTTTCATTATTGAACTCAATGTTGAAAAAAAAAGTGTCAGATTTAGTTTTATCCACAGAATCTCAGTGTTGTGAGTCTCTGTGGGAGTTGGTACTTTGTGATGGGGTTAAAGGACCAGAGAAACTAGGAAAAGATCTCAAAGCTGTTTGAATTTATAGAAAGCATGATGACTGAACCCTCTTCTCTTCAGATGTATATGAGAGCTTCAGAGAAGAGAGTCAGACATGAACTAGAGGAGAAACTGAGAGTGAGAGACAATGAAATCAAAGAGTTACAGCAGAAGATCAGGACACTGGGTGAGTGCATTCATTTATGTTTCTGAATAAAGCATCATTGTGAGAATACAGTAATAAGCTTATAGGTTATTTACAGAACTGTACATCTCTACTTTGTGAACCACACATAAATAAATACACTTTTATACATAACCTATCTATTTTAAAGAAGAACAAATAGACTCAAAACTATAATCTTAGTAAAATTGTTGAATCTTTTGCTATTAATGACTGGTTAAGTCTGTAATCTCTAGACAATGCTAGACCCTAAAGACTAAAATACACTGCACAACTTTTTTTTTTTTTTTTTTAACAGATTCACAGATTTTTACCCAGTGTTTTAAAATCTCTTCTGATTTTAAATGTTGTGTATAGGTAACGTACTTCCCTTGTTGAGATGTTCTGCTAATACTACTGCCATTTTAGCTCCAGCTATTTTTTATACCATCAGTCTTTTCTTCAAAATGTAAAATATAAAGGGATTAATGTCAGGAAACTGATTTGGACAGTCCTAAACATCTCACTTTGAGCACCTGAAAAGCTCTATATTACTTAAACTGTATTTTTAGTTTTCCATCACTTTGATGCTCATTGATACATTCATACTTACAAATGCTTTTTGTGGCCAGATTACTGTAATTCCAACGTCATGTGAATGCAGCAATAATCTAACTAATTAAGAAATTCAGACTGCTTTGACTAATTTATTTCTTTGACACAGATCCAGAGGGTGTGAAGCTGAATCTGGTTGTGCGTGGGAGTAACGGAGAATTAAGATCCTTCATATCAAACCTGATCCTGAATCAGAGCAAGACAAGATCAGAGCTCAGTTTAGAGTGTGTGAGGAGAGACGTGGAGCTTCATGGACGTCTGATCAGTCTGGTGGAGCTTCCAGCTCTGTTCAACACTCAGCTCTCAGAGAAGGAAGTGATGCGTCAGACTCACCGCTGTGTGTCTCTCTGTCATCCTGGAGTTCATGTTTTCATCATCATCATTCGTGATGCTCCAATTAATAATGAAGACAGAGCAGAAATAGAGAAGATTCAGAGGATATTCAGCTCAAGAATCAACAAACACATCATGATCCTCATAAAGCAGAATTCAGAGCATCAGACAGAAAAACTAAATGAAGAAACACAGTCTGTCATTCAGAGTTTTGAAGGATGACATCATTTCATTGACCTGAACACACAAGTGTCTGTGTTGATGGAGAAACTGGAGCAGATGGTTGAGGAAAATAGTGGTGTTTGTTTCTCTACAGAGACATTGATGGAGACACAAATGGAAAAACTTAAAGAATTAGAAGAAATGAAGAGGAAAATCCATTCATTAGAGACTTGGTTTCAGTCACAAGGTAATGATCAGAAAATCTGCATGGATTAAACACTTTTCATGATTTGTAAAGTCCACACAGATTTATAAAACACAACAATAACATTATATACAGAGTGCAGCAGAGAAAACATAACAACACATGATGTTTCAGTTTAAATTACACACAGTATTCTCTGATGGTCTGGATAATTGTCAGTCTTCACTTGAAATTCATTGAAGTGTTTTCAGTTGTTTTTTTCCTTTGATCTAAAGATTCAAGAGATGGAGAAGATGAGCTGAGGATTGTGCTGCTGGGGAAAACAGGAGCTGGGAAGAGTTTAACTGGAAACACCATCTTAAGAAGAAAAGCGTTTATATCAGACATTTCTCAAGAGTCTGTTACTAAAGAGTGTCAGAGAGAAACAGCTGAAATCAACAGCAGACACATTACTGTGATCGACACTCCAGGACTGTTTGATACTGAACTCACTAATGAAGAAATACAGAGAGAAATCAGCAACAGCATCTCCATGATCCTGGCTGGACCACATGTGTTTCTCTTACTGATACCAGTGGCACGATTCACTGAAGAGGAAGTAAGCTCTTTAATGTACACCATAGTGCTATTTACCAATGGAGACAAACTGAAGAACAAAACCATCAAACAGTTTCTGGGAGAACCTGGATCTGCCCTTAAAAACCTGATTGAATTTTAATAATAAAACCAGCTGATGTTTGGATGATGCAAAGCTGTAAATCGCTCTACATGGGCGCAGTTGACTGTCGTTCTGATAGCCACCAGAACTTATCTGGCAGTGGACGGTGATTAATAATCATTTCCTCACACTACCCAAAATGATTGTCCACACAATAAGAAATCATCAATTCACAATCATTAGTTTGTACTCTTTTGAAAATTAACCATGGTTTTACCACAGCATTTGTAGTAAATGTATAGTAAAAACAAAATCAACCATAGCTTTCTTGCAAAAAACATTGTTTAACTTTGACTGTAGTAGTCAAACTATAGTTATTACAAAATTTACCATGATTTCAAAAACTATGGTTACTATAGTCAAAGCTACCATAGTTTTACTCTAGTATTACTACAATTTTACTCTAGTAGAATCATCCCAGATAACACACGTACATCTGCAAGACGTCTGTTAAAGATCTCTTGATCTGGAAAGCATCTGCTGTGTACAAACATTTATCAGATGTCTCTAAGCTGTCAGTTTTACATACATTCTAAATCATAAACATCTTAGAAACATTTAATAGATGTCTATTTGACGTATGATAGGAAACGTCCTAAAAGTAGTGCATATGAGCAAACAATCTAAAAAATACGTCTTGCAGACATCAAATAGACATCTCCAAGAGTCTGTGCTATCAGGGATGGCATCAAAATAATCGTTAGAAAACAAAACAAAACAAAACGAAACAAAAAAGGTTAAGCATGATTGCTACAGTTTAACTATGTGTAAATGTATATGTAGCCTACAACACATTTTATAATACTTATTTCAAAAAAGATTTACAGAAAATACATGTTTCAAGGGTACAGTTGAAAAATATCCTTTAGGGTCTTAATGAAATATCCTTTAAACAGGCAGAGATGACTAACTCATTGAGAAAGACCATCTTCTGGCAACAAAATAATGTTCATATGACAGCAACTCAAAGTTAATAATCAAATAAAATAAAAGTCTAACGATTTTCAATCCACTTTGTATTGGTAAAGTGTTGGTATTTATGTAAACCAAAGTAAATGTATGTCGTTACTACCCACAATAGCCCGTTTTTAAAGGGGTCATCGGATGCAAAGTTTACTTTTATGTTGTTTGAACATTAATGTGTTTTGGCAGTGTATGTACAAATCTACCCTATAATGATAAAAATCCATGCAGTGGTTTTTTATTAATCTGTAAAAATAATATTCCCTTTTTCAAATCGAGCCATTCTCAGATGACTGTCAGTGTGGCGTCACACCAACAGAGGCCGCTCCCACGATAGTTGATTGACATGAGCATCTTACCTCAGACCCGCCTTAAATCAGCTGTAACAGCCTGACCTCCATTGTTTTGATGTCGGAGCAGGGATGTAAGTTAGACAACAATATCTCAGATTAAGCATGTTGAGGTGTTGTGTTGCTGGATGTAATAATGAAAATAGTGCTCGTCATTTACTCCCGACATCTGAGCTGCTGAAGAGTTTGTTTGTGAAGGGAATGCACCTCCCGATCTACACATATCCGTCAATGTTCATGCGAATCATTCGTGATCCAGCTTCACTTACAGCAGAAGTGAGTATAAGTTTTTGTTGTTTTTTTTTTTTTTTTTTTTTTTTTTATAAATCTTTGCAATCACAGTTTCCTAATAACGTGCTAGTTAGCAAGTTTAACGGCCAAATGTGGCTAAATGCAGCTAAATTAATTAAATCGTCACTCCACAGAGAGAAGAGAGGGGCGGGGTGAGCAGAGCTCATTTGGTTTTAAAGCAGCCTGGACCAGAACAGGATGATTTTTGCAGAGCTGATTTTGTCAAGGTAAAAAGGGTGTTGTTTTACACTACCACTGAGAATTTTTAACCTAAGTATACAAGTATAGACTTTTCATTAAGACTCTAAAGACTCGTATCAACTTGTGGAAAATGGGCATCTGATGACCCCTTCAAAGCATCATAAAACGAACTAAAACCAAACCTTTTAAAAAAAGGAACACTTGAACACATCAGCATAATAGGAACTTCCTAAAATGACACAAAACATCTTTAGAAAACCTTTATTTGAAGTGTGATTTGATTTTTGTAGTTTCTCTCACGCTCCATTAATTCATTAATTCCCATTGATACTTCACACTCCAGTCCAGTCAGTGGAGGTAGTACACCATAAGTTGGCTTTTCAAGCGCCAGTGAACGATACGAGAAGCAATTATTTGACTTCGCTTGCAGGACATCCGTGGCACACTTGCTCTCAATATAGTGATTATGACATTAGGAAATTGCTGCTTCTGGGGATTTTTTTTGTTTTGTTTTGTGGAATGAGAGAGAAGATTTGCTACAGCAAAGTCTGTCCGAAATGTTCGTGCACAAACGCTGTTTTTAAAGTCATTGTCTGATGACGTTACAAGAGTTATGCTTTCAGTCTTCTAAATGTAACCGGCCTTACTCTGACACTGTTACGGTCTGCGTTGTGTTATGAATGAAGAGACGGACCATGGGAACTGTTGCTGATGGAGGGTTTTTAATATGGAACATGCAGATGCTGGATGGAGTAGAGAGAGAGAGTACAACAATGAGAAATGATTTCGTTCTGTGATTTTTTTTTATTTTTTTATTTTTTTTTTTTCCACCTCTCCTCAGCGTGCTCAACGCGTTCTACGTAAGCATTATAATAATAATATATCAAAAATAAAATACATGAAACCATGCTACAAACAACAGTGCAAAATGAATTGTTACAACCATTTATCCAAACATATAGATCTTCTGCATCTCGATTTAGATCAATCATGAATTAGAATAGAAAACAAATTGATACAATAAACTATACCTGGATAGAGTAGAGAGAGAGAGTACAACAATGAGAAATGATTTCGTTCTGTGATTTTTTTTTTTTTTTTTTTTTTTTTTTTTTTTCCACCTGGACAGATTAAACATGAGTTAATCAATTAATTAAAATCACGCACATACATATTCTCGAACAACTGTACTCGGTAATAAAACTATTAAATCTCATCCATCCACTAATAGAACACTTTCTAGCACATTTATAACACTCTGAACAATAATATTTCTGCATATTAGGCACTTAATAAAACTTTCAGTGACTTTTACAACTCATGTTGAAGGAGCACCGCTAACCGCTTACCTCTCCTCAGCGTGCTCAACGCGTTCTGAGGACGCAGCGCGGGCTGAACAGAAATGACGTCATGCCGTAACATGAATATAAAACTCTTTTCCAAAAAGGACAAAAATAAGATACGAAACAAAATTAGAATGTTTTCGTGAACATACTAATATAAAATGTATGCATGAATTGAATTGAAAGGAAGGGTTATTAGTGAAATACATTAACTTAGATCGTGAGTACACACTCTTATTAACGTCCGTCACATAAAGTTGAGATGTTCATTTCGCGTATTTACACACAATTGTATAAGCAACAATATGCAAGATCGTTTCTGCATTGTTTTCATCGGTTACAGCGCTATTTGTGTGTTTGCTGGCTTGAATACACACCGAGTACAGCAGATAATGAGCATGTGAGGAAAGCGTGAAGAAGTCCACAGATTTTGTGCTTTTGTAGGTTTTATGATCAAAACTAGTGTTATTTTAATTTGTGTGTTACTTTGATCGTAGTTATTAGAAAATCAAACTATATTATTGTGTGTATTGTTAGTAAAGATGAGTGTCATCAGATTCCAGCAATTATTCTGTCTCAAATGATTTGTTTCTGCTCTATACGCGGTATAAAGTGAGATGATCTGAATGGCTTGTTTCATGTGTGTTTCTAGTCTGAGGCTTATCAATATTATCAGAGCTGCTGAAAATTTTTAGTAATATCCGTTTGTATGTGACATGATCAAAGCATGACAACTACACTTTTAATCTTAGATCTGTAGTAATTAGAAATAGAAAAGTGGACATATGTAATGTATAAATGAAAATGAATACCTGCAAATTTGTCATTCGGGCTAGTGGTGATTGAGATGTTGGTCATTCACTGTTTCTGTACAACAAACAAACAAACAAACAAACAAAAAAAAAAAAACAACTACTAAGAGAATTGATCCTAATTCTACTTCTAATAATATAAAACATGCTAAGGTACATAGACTGCGAGATAAACAAACTCAGAGTTGCAGAGTAAGTTTTGAGTTAACAAAACCCGATAAAGCCAACCTGGTTTAGTGTAGGTTCACCAGCTCACAAAGCTCGATATAAACGTTCTCTATCAACTCAGAGTTTGTGATTTAACTCTGGAGCACGTGCACCTGAAAGTGTGATACGTGCACCAAACAGCCAATCACACGAACATGGAGAGAGTCACCAAAGCGTCTGTTGGATTCACTTCTCGTGAGAGTTTGAGCAATTCACTTTTCTGCTGAAGATTAAGAGATGTCGTTATTAAAAATGTTGGAAATTGAAATGCATTTACAAGGCAGGAATAAACAGAAAATATATGACTATGCAAAAGAATCAATTGAATTTAATTATTTATATATAGTTTTACACAGAGCTCAAAAGGAAAACAGGTTTAGTCATTATAAAAGTTGGATATATTAAAGCTATCTGTATGTACATATTAATTTAATTTAATTTAATTCAAATACAAAGCTTAAAATTAATTGCCACTTGATATAATAATTACACTGCCACTCAAAAGTTTGGGATCAGTAAGACTTGTAATGTTTTTTTTTAAAGAAGACTCTTATGCTCATCAAGGCTGCATTTATTTGATCAAAAATACAGAAAAAAAACAGTAATATTGCAAAATGTTATTACTATATAAAACAATGGTTTTTATTTTAATGCACTTTAAAAAAATAATTTATTCCTGTGATGCAAAGCTGGATTTTTATCAGCTGTTACTTCAGTCTTAAGTGTCACATGATAGTTCAGAAATCATTCTGATGTGCTGATTTATTATCAATGTTGAAAACAATTGTGTTGCTTAATATTTTTTTGGAACCTGTGCTACTTTTTTTCTGGATTCTTTGATTGATAAAAGGTTTAAAAGAACAGCATTTATTTAAAATAGAAAAGCTTTTCTAACAATATACACTACTGTTCAAAAGTTTGGGGTCAGTAGATTTTTATTCTTTCTTTCTTTTTTTTTTTTGAAAGAAATTAAATCCTTTTATTCACCAAGAATGTGTTAAATTAATAAAAAGTGATAGCATGGATTTACATTGATAAAAAAAGATTTATATTTTGAATAAATGCTGTTCTTTTTAACTTGTTGTTTATCAAAGAATCCTGAAAAAAAAAAAAAAAAAAAAAAAGACACAGGTTCACAAAAAACAGTGAAGAATCTGAAAAAGTGAAATTACTTTTAAGTAGTATATAGCTAACATTTTGCAATATTACTGTTTTTTCTGTTTTGCATCAAATAAATGCAGCCTTGAAATAAATTATATTTTTAAAGTATATAAAAAATTATTTTACTAGTTTACTAACATTTTACTGACAGTATAACATTAAGTTACTTTACTCAACTGTTTGTGAAATGGATTTTTGTGCTCTTGTATTCTACCTCTTTCATTCGGCACAAATCCAAATATTCCATAATATTTTCATATTGACGATGTATCCAAATGCTAACGCGTTCCTACAGTGACACAGTGAGGCGGGCGCGCTCATGTATTTGTATTAGCCGGTTCGATTACTTCAACTTCAACCTCATACCAGCAAAATCAACTTAAATAGAATGTCGCTTTCTGCCATTTGAGTTTCCTTTCTGTCACAAAACTGAACTGAAACTCAGCAGATATAGGCTACGTTACGTGTCGCACTGTTTCCCCCTTGTCTATCAGTTAACTAAATTAAATATGTCAAGTATTTATTCCTTGTATGTATATATGTACTGCAGATTTTATAGCATTTATATGACATTTAATTTGATATAATATTTAGTATTTTCACATGTAGGTGAAAAAAATAATCATTTGTACTACTGTCTGTTAAAAATAAATGAAAAAAAAAAAAAAAAATCTAGCACAGTAGATTTTTGTTTCTGTTGTACCAAAATTGTATCCAACTGTGACCCCCGAACCGAGATACATACCAAACCATGTCATCTGTGTACCTTTACACTCCTTATATGTGTGTGTGTGTGTATATATATAAATTTATTTATATTTATATATGGCTTAGAAATTCAGCTTTCGAATGCATTCAACCAATAGAATCAACTCTTAAAGACTGCTGAGTAGTCCATATAAACCGGATTGTTTTCAAATAAGCCTGAAGGACCTGATTAGCTGTTCAGGTGTGTTAAATTAGGGTAGATGCTAAACTCTGCAGGGCTGTTTGAT
This sequence comes from Labeo rohita, assembly GCF_022985175.1. Lineage (NCBI taxonomy): Eukaryota > Metazoa > Chordata > Actinopteri > Cypriniformes > Cyprinidae > Labeo > Labeo rohita. Next base: position 50,782 of record NW_026129380.1, on the reverse strand, counting down.
ACCCCTGGCCTAGAGCAACACAAAATATCATGTCATTTGAAAGCTTTGAGTCTGAACTTTACAATGCTTGTGGTCACTTTGATTAACTCCTAAGTAGTGCTGAGTTATTTGCTGAGAAGTAGAAAAAAAGTTTTCATAATTTGTGAAATATATTTTTTTGCACCCTGTTCTCTACATTTACGTTTACATTTACATTTATTCATTTAGCAGACGCTTTTATCCAAAGCGACTTACAGGTGGGGAATACATCAAGCGATTAGTCCTAAAGAGGCAAAACGACTTAGGAAGTGCTCATAATACCATATAACCAGCATTGTTCAAATAAGTACAGGCTAGAAAGGGAAAAGAGTAGAGTAAAGGCTTTTTTTTTTTTTTTTTTAATGTCAAATAGTGTCGAAAGAGATGGGTTTTCAGCAGTTGCTTGAAAGTTGTTAGGGAGTTGGCATTCCGGATAGCGGTGGGAAGATCATTCCACCAGCCAGGAATGGTGTAAGAGAATGTTCTGGAAAGTGATTTTGTGCGTCTTTGTGATGGTACAATGAGGCGTCGCTCACTGGCGGATCTCAGAGTTCTGGAGGGAGTGTAGATTGGTAGCAGTGAGTGGAGGTAGGCGGGCGCCGAGCCTGTGGTTGTTCTATATGCAAGCATCAGTGTTTTGAATTTGATGCGAGCTGCAATTGGGAGCCAGTGCAGGGTGATAAAGAGAGGTGTGACATGGGCCCTTTTGGGCTCGTTGAAGACCAGTCGTGCTGCTGCATTCTGAATCATTTGTAGAGGTTTGATTGTGCATGAGGGAAGACCGGCTAGAAGAGCATTGCAGTAGTCCAGCCTGGAGATGACCAGGGCCTGGACAAGTAGTTGTGTGGCCTGCTCTGTTAGAAAGGACCTGATCTTTCTAATGTTGTGTAGGACAAACCTGCAGGATCGAGCAGTTTTAGCAATATGGTCTTTGAAAGTCAGCTGGTCATCAAAGATTACACCAAGATTTCTGGCAGAACTTGATGGGGTAATTGTTAATGTACCTAAATGGATGGTGAAATCATGCTGTAGAGTCGGCAGGGAAAATAAGGAGCTCAGTCTTTGCAAGGTTGAGCTGTAGATGATGTTCTTTCATCCACTCCGAGATGTCCGCCAAGCAGCCTGAGATCCGTGCAGCTACTGTTGGATCATCTGGTTGAAATGAAAGATAGAGCTGCGTGTCATCAGCATAGCAGTGCTAAGAGAAACCATGTGCCTGTATGATGGGCCCCAGTGATGTAGTGTAAATGGAGAAGAGGAGGGGTCCAAGAACTGATCCCTGAGGAACCCCAGTGGCCAGAAGATGTGCTTTGGATACCTCCCCTCCCCAGGCCACCCTGAAAGACCTACCTGTGAGATAGGATTCAAACCAGCGAAGTGAAATCCCTATGATACCCAGTGATGAGAGGGTGGACAGGAGGATCTGATGGTTCACTGTGTCAAAAGCAGCAGAAAGATCCAGCAAAATGCGTACTGATGATCTGGAATCAGCTTTTGCAATCCGCAAGGATTCAGTGACTGACAGTAGTGCAGTTTCAATTGAGTGGCCACTCCTGAACCCTGACTGGTTAGCATCCAATAAACTGTTCTGCGCAAGAAATAGTGATACCTGGTTAAAAACGACTCGTTTGAGTGTTTTTGCTATGAATGGAAGGAGAGAGATCGGTCTATAGTTATCTATAAGTGAACTGTTTAAAGTAGGTTTTTTGAGCAGTGGGGTTACCCGAGCCTGCTTGAATGCAGTGGGGAAAGAGCCTGTGAGGAGAGATGTGTTGATGATGTGTGTAAGTGCTGGTAAGAGTGTAGGAGAGATTGCTTGGAGAAGGTGAGAGGGGATAGGATCTAGTGGGCATGTTGTAGGATGGCTGGAGAGGAGAAGTTTGGATATTTCTGCAGCAGAAGGAGAAGAGTGGGGTGTTAGCTGTGGAGATAGTCATGTGTGGAATATGTCATTTGAAAAAGGTCTCACAGTAGAATAGAGGAGTAGAATAAAAGAAATATAATTGTTTGGGGGTTTGACTAAACTTAAAAGAAATATAATTGTTTGGGGTTTGACTAAACTTGTGTGAATGTTTGTCACTCAGAAAACAACAATTTAGGGCAAAGAAAAAGGCTGCCTTTGTTCCAAATGCTTTAACTTTTGATTACTTCATGATATCACCACAAAATTTACATCATGTACAGCCCGTATATTGCAAAATATCAAAAAAAAAAAAAAAAAAAAGTTTTCTCATACCTTATTCCTTTCATGAGATATTGAATATCAAATAAGAAAGATAGGAAAATTTTCTTTAAGAACACTTTTAAGATCACCTATTTCTTAGTATGAGAATGTCTGTATTTAAAGAAATAGGTTTTCCCATAAAAATACAGAAAGATTTCTATCAAACGATACCTACTTTTTGACTCTCCTTGCTATGGTTTTGGAGTTATGAGCCATTACTTTTGTGTATTTCTCTCAGAAAACAACAGTTTTTAAAATGCTTTCAGGGTGTCAAGAGTTAATTGCACCACGTGAGTATTTGTTGGTTAGAGACGGTTTTCTCCTCATTCATTGTGCTGATGTCTTCAGATCACCTGTAAACTGCCACTTAAAATCATTTCATGGCTGTCAGAGACAAACTACTCAACAGCACTTCATTATAGTCTGATAAACCATGTTATTTGCTGTTAACAAATTTATTTCTGAATTTGTGTATCCTATTGTTCATTCTTTTTTCTTCTTTTTTATACAGAACATTACTTTCTTGTCTTTAATGTGGGAAGATTCTCTATTATATGCAATGGCTGGCAACCCTCAGCTGGAGCAAAGTAATGATGGAATCAAAAACCAGTTGGACATGAAGCCTATATACATAAAGAAGTAGAAACTGTAAAACAAGTATTAATACTACACCCTAATATGAACAGAAACAACTGAAAGTGAGAAATAAATACAAATCTCATCACGTGTGACATTCGCAATAAACAGCATCGTAGACAACAGTCCAGGAACAGGGAAAATAATAATACAGTGTTTAAATGTATTAGGTAGAATATCCACACTCCAGTACAGCAGGTGACAGAAACTGTTCAACTCGTTCAAAACCCTCCAGTAAAACCCACGAAGAAGACGAAAACGAAAGTAACTGCGAAAAAACTGCAGATAGTAAGACAAAGCGATGCTCATTGGATTTATGTCCTAGAAAACATTTTTATAGATACAACTTTAGCACAGACGCTACTCATTTTAACACTCGGAGACATTGGTTTATATGTAAATATGTTTTTGCATATTTAATCCGATCCGTCTGTACTATTGAGAGATTTGAGAAGAAATTGTTGACAAGCTACAGGCCTAAAGGACAGAAAAATGAGTGTTTCAAATAAATTCTCTTCTTAGTGGACAAGACTGTAGGTGTATGTTACAAGAGCAAGGAAAGGACTCTCAGTCTGAGATGAGTCTCTCACAGAAACAGAGGTAAGACTGAGTCTGTTTTTAGATAATTATTTGAAACACTTTCTGTAAAAAAACAAACAAAACAAAACCTGTAGAAATGACATTAACAGATCAACCATAATTTATCATATGAATTTGATTGCATTACATGTTTGGGGTTGCATATTTGGTGGGTATTAAATGTTGTACTGTCCGCCCTTCATGTTTAATATTTCTGAAGTTTGACAGCAAGTTAAACTGAGTGAAACTAAAGGAAAAATTGCTAATTAGTTTTATAACTAAAACATGTTTAAATTACTCCCATCTGGCAAATAAAATCTCTTCAAATGAGACTGAAGTATCTCCTGTAGTTTCTCTCTGTTCTTTGTGTCATTAGTGTAAGATCAGACTCACATGTGTCCAGCTCTGTGTCTGTGAAAATAAAACATAATCTACCAAAAGGTATGACATTATAACATTATGTTAGGTAATTTCGTCACTGTGGTTTTTGAGATAGATGTTGACTGAATAAAAAAAAAAAAAAAAAAAAAAAAATCACTTAACACAAAATATGGTGACTTTATTGAACTCTGTCTGGAGCTTCTTTCCAATAATACAATTATACAGGCAGACATTACAGGGAATAAATTCACCATACAAAATACTTATAGGCATAGAAGAACAAATGCATGGCTATATCTGTATATTAACTACCACTTACAACATTAAAACTTTATAAATTACACTGAAATTACATTGTGTAATATTGTTTCTTTTGTTTCTCTATTCTTTGTGTCATTAGTGTAAGATCAGGCTCACATGTGTCTGTGAAGAGTGACGGGTCAAAAAGAGGTTTGCCGCCGGACTTAAGTGAGAAAAAAGCATCATCTACCAAAAGGTATTTAATGTTTTTCTTATTGTTGGTTGCACATGGACTGCGAGATTTAATTTAATTTTGTTGAATATTTATCATGAATCTATATTGTGTAAATATTTGTCAGCATTTTCATTAAGATGCTAAGAGCATCAGCAAAGAAGATTAAAATGAGACCAAATATTTACCTAAATGTATACCTAAATAGATCAGTATAAACATAAACAGCTATTGCTCTCTGTCTTTGCTAAAAAAATATTTACAAATTATCTCTCTAATAGTTTCCTTGAAAATGCAGTACTTCATTTTATTCACAAATAGGTTTCAGTATGAGACATTAGATTCAGACGTCCAGACTCACAGGAAATACAAGAATTTTAAAGGCAATCTTATTAAATTATAATATACAGGTTATAAGAATGCTGTTTGCACACATTAATATCAAAAATGTATATATCACCCAAATTAATTAGATAAAGAAACTGACAGCCATTGCTCTTCAAAACTCTTAAAAGCAAGGAAAGATGAGGATTACCCCCAAAAGCACCACATCTATTGAACATACATCAGACATGCGTTCAGCCGATTACTTCCTGATTTTTTTCATCATCCGCAGTTTGTTAAAGAGTCCACTAGATGGCAGTTTCCGACAAAATGAACTAAAGTACTATTAAACAGGGCACATAACAAATGTCAATAATGGGCAAACTAGATATAACTTAAAATAATAAAAATGAACATATACATCAAATTCTTAAAGTGTAAATTTGTGGGCATTTTTAAAGAGAAATGTAAAAGATTCTTGTCTCTTTCCCAAACTCATTCACTGTTCACAGTTCATTGTTCAT